>NW_026610664.1:0-196810 GCF_029499605.1 Hyla sarda
GTAATCACAATTCAAGAGCGCTATAGGCCTCCAATTTTTAAGATCCCTCTTATCCCCTTTTTTAAACAATAACACAGTCACACTCTCACTCATACTTTTAGATAACTTCCCTCTCCTAAGTACTTCCTTACACACCTCCCATACATAATCCCCTAACATATCCCAAAACACAAGATAAAATTCCACAGGCAAACCATCACTCCCTGCCACCTTTCCTTTCTTCATCCCATTCACAGCATCCTCCACCTCACTCTTCCTCACATCCTCTTCCATAAAGAACCCATCAATTTCATCCAAACGCTTATCCACATATCCCAAACATTCCTCCTCTAGAGTCACGTCCCGCTCCTTCTCCGTGAATAAATCAGAATAAAACTTCCACACTTCCTCTAACACCTCATCCTTACCAAAGACCTCTACCCCATCATTCTTAAAAACACTCATCATCTCAGTTTTTTTACTGAATGCCTTTTTAAAGAAAAATTTGCTACATTTCTCATCCTTCTCTTTCACTTCAACCCTAGCCTGTGCAATAATCTTCCTTCCATTCCTCTCCAGACACTCATTCACACTTCCACGAGCTTCCTCAATCTCCTTCTCAACACTCATCCCCAAACGCCTCAATTCATACAAATACTCTAACCTTCTTTGCCATCTCTCATACTCTTCTCTATCTTTCCTCCCTTTCTCACACCCTTTTTTAATAAAAAACCTTTTAGTCTCTAACTTCACCCACTCCCACCACTCAACCACACTATAAAATGCATCCTTCCTCAACACCCATCCATCAAAACGCTCCCTATATTCTTGTAATACACATTCATTATCCAATAAAGACACATTCAACTTCCAAACACCCTTTCCATACTCACTTACACCACCACCTTTTACCACACACTCAATCCAGGCATGATCCGTGAACGGTAACCTCCTCCGTCTGAAATTAGAAACAGACATTAGTTTTGAGACAAAAATGAAATCAATACGCGAACTTGTATTGTTAGAAAAATATGTATAACCGATAGTACCATCATTATGGGCAACAAAGGAATCCTTTAACCCAAATAAATTTACAATCTCTTTAAGCTGCTTACTAGTACTGTCTAAACCAGACCCACCACCCACCGTAGTACTACTCCTATCCCCCTCTGTTATTATACAATTGAAATCCCCTATAAGGAACACATCATCCCTCCCACTCAAAAAGAAATATAATTTCTCAAACACCTCCCCTCTTTCCTTCCTCCCAGTTGGAGCATAAACATTAATTACTTTATATGTGAAACCCCTGAAAATAAAATGCACTAATAATACCCTACCCGGAACAATATGGACAACTTTTTTAACAACAAACTCATTACTTTTGAACAAAATCCCCACCCCCGAATTACGTTCCATTGAACCAGACCATACCGATTGCCCATAAGGCCAGGAGATATTTGGCTCCCCATCCAAGCAGCACTCCTGGAGACCTAAAACATCAAAAGAATATCCAGAAAGTAAATCAAAAATGGCGGATCTCCTTTCTAAAGATCTAATACTGCGGACATTTAGAGAACCAATTGTTAAACTCATTCAAACATTTGAAGGAAAAAAAGGAAATACAAAATCAAGCATTATCAAAAGGAGGCCTAGCCTTTCCCCGACCTCTACCCTTATTTTTTGCCTCCCCTTCCTTAAACTTAAGAGTCTTTGTCAATTTTTTGACTGAACATTCCTCCAAATAACCTGTGCCCAGGGAGGATAAAGAGGAGTCAGAATCAATCTGACATGACGACCCTCCACCTGCCTCCTCCCTTCCCGGGCTAGGAAAGTCCTCAATCCTTTGACTCTGAGGAGTCGGACAGTCATCCTCCGATTCTTCCACCGGCATCTTTCTCTTCAAGGATTCTTTGTCCACAGTCATCTCCTCTGGGGGATCAGAGGCCTCCGAAACAGATGCCCCCGAAACAGATTCCGCCTTCTCCCCCTCTGCCACCAAAGCATCCGGAACAGACCTAGAAATGGAAGGAAAAACAGGGGCAGACTCTGCTTCACTGGTCAGCACGCTAACCTCTGCATCGCCTGCCCTGGCAGCATTGGAGTCCTCAGGAACTGTCCCACCTCGAAGAGCCATTGCATATGATCGGGGTGCCCCGGACTGGTAAGTGGGGCAACTCCTAGCCAGGTGATCCGAAGAACCACAGAAATGACACTTGCGTTTCTCGGGACAGTCTGCAGTGCGGTGATCAGGCTTGTGGCAGTTCCTGCAAACTTGCCCGGTTGTACAGTTCTCTCTGGTATGACCAAAGCAAAAACAGTCCCGGCAAAAACTTGGCATCCCCGGGTAGTGCAGAAACCCCCTGTTGTTCCCTATCGCAAAGTTCTGCGGGGGGTGACAAAAACCTTCAGCACCACCCTCGGGGGCAGGCCTAAACTCCACCCAAAAACGTCTCATGCCTGTGAAAGTCCCCAGGATGTTATTTTTCCTCTCCGCACCAGAAACAGACACACAATACCTTCTTAGAAAGGTCTGGATCTCCTCATCCCGCACAAAAGGGTTGTACATATGCACTACCACTGGAACTTTCTTAGGCCGAGCCTCGCAGGAAATGAATCGGATCCCTTGTAGGTCAGGGTGAGAAGCATTCTCCTTACTCCGGTAGAGACAGGTACGGAGATCATCCAGGTTGTAGAAGGTCACGTCAAAGAATCCTTGGCTGGGAAAGACCTGGACACAGAAGATGGAAGCATGCGGCATCCTCAGCACTCCCTCCACGACCTTCTGCTGGACATGCAAAATCCCGTAGGCACTCCTCTTTTCCTCCTCGATAAACAGCCGTACTGTATTAGGAGCGTTCGGCGCATTAGCCATCCTCTCCGGCAGACCCGTCCTCCGATGATCACCTTCCCGTTATCCTGGGACTAAGCCCTCTCCCCAATAGCAGCAGGTGGGTGAAGCCCAGGCAATAAACCTGGGCGATCCCACAAGGCCGAGGAGAGGGGTACCCGAATACCTTAGGGCAAGACACTTGATCTTAGCCAAAAGGCCGAGAAGCGATAACCGTGAAAGGGGCGGGCCCAACAAGGTGCCCTTCATGGGCACTATCACTGCTTGCTGTCAGGGAGGCTGCCAGACAATTTTCCATGCACACTCTGGGCTGGGGGGCAGTCAACCACCAGTACACACAGCAGAACCTAAACCCATACCATTATTGCTAAGCAGCAAGACAGGGGCCCATTGCACTCCCACGGGGCCTTTTTAAATGCAATCCATAACCCGGATTTGCCAGGAACCCTTCTTACTCCTCCTACTTGCATGTGACACTGGGCTTAGGATCTGCATAGGAAACACACACACAAGCACACACCTACCTTTGTTGCCTGCAGATGCCTCCTTGGCTGTCCCCAAACGGTATCAAACCAACACCCACGGGAAGCTGTAAGCATAGAGGACATGCCTGCACCCCATTGGACTTACCTGTGTGGGTTAAACCCGGGTTATTTGACAACCTATGGCAGTGATGGTTCTGCTCAGGCAGAGCAGTGCTGATGCTCCTCATAAAGCTGTCGCTGCTGTGAAGGTTCTAGGTGACATCACAAATCCCTATGGTTACATACACAACAAAGCTGGGTTGTTGTTGTTTACACTCTGCAAGGCCTGTGGAAGTGAGTGACATCATAGCACTGTAGTTCTGAGGGTTCTAGATGGATGCAACAATCTCCTGTTGCTTCTATGAAGGCCATAATAGACGACATCACCAAACAGCTCCATAGTCACATACACAGCAAAGGAGAGATGTTGTTTACACCTAGTGATGTCAGTGGTATTGAGTGACATCACAGCACAGTGCTAAGGCTCCTGCAATATCTCAACGGAGAATACGTTTATATATATGTGTGTGTGTGCGCGTATATATATATATATATATATATATATATATATATATATTTCTCCGCCGAAATCACTTTTAAACCCATTTCCACCTTTTTTTCCCTTCTCTTCCTCTTACTTTTTTTTCACGTTTTTTTTACGTTTTTCTCCTTTTCGCCTCTTTTCTGGGCGTATTATTCTTCTTTTTCTTCTTTTTTTTCGTCTAATGCATACCCCATCAGTGCAGCAATGCTTATTCAATACCGCCAGCAGATGGAGACACTGGGGGATAATTTTCTAAGGATTTATACTGATTTTTCCTGTCTGAATTTGTCGCACAGAAAGTTGCAGGCCAAATATGTGTGACATTTCTGCGACTTTAGCTTCTAGAGCATTTTTACAACATTATACATAGGTGCTGAATACATAAAAAGCGACTGTTCAGCGACAGACAAGTCGCATCGGCTGAAAGTAGGCCAGAATGTCAGTCCATGTTGGAGCAGGTTTAGATACAGTCTAAAGTATAGATCTCAAAGTCTGTGCACAGAATTTAGCAAGGGCCTCGCACCTTCTGATGCATCAGGTAGGTGCACAATAGCATAGCCTAACCCTCTGTACTTTGGTCTATATTGATGCGGGACATAGACAGCCAGCTGATGACCAATCCATTAGTGCAATGGATGGCTGGAAGCATTTGTCTTTGCCTTTGCAATACCACAGAAGCAATGCATGGTCAATGTACAGCAATGACACACCTGTGTGAACAGCCAGGAGACCCCCCCCCCCCCATGTTATGTTACATAGTTACATAGTTAGTACGGTCGAAAAAAGACATATGTCCATCAAGTTCAACCAGGGAATTAAGGGGTAGGGGTGTGGCGCGATATTGGGGAAGGGATGAGATTTTATATTTCTTCATAAGCATTAATCTTATTTTGTCAATTAGGAACATTCAGCACCCACCCGCTATCAAGGCAGCTGCCTATCATGTCATGCCCTACCTGCACAGGTGTGCTGGCTACTCAAATGATCCAATTAAGGAGGCCATTTAGTCAGCAGCAGCAGAAGTCCTGTGCCTGGACGCTCCAACAGCGGCCAGACACAAGCAGAAGCAGAAGCAGCAGAAGCAGCAGCAGCACCACCTTTTGTTTTTTGGCTGCAGCAGCAGCAAGGCCCACAGGGCTGGCTAGCTGGCTAGCCAGCAAGCAGGTAGCAATGAAAGTAGGAATCTTTCTTTTTAACCCTGTAAGGGGGTGGTGCACTGTACCCGAAGATACTGCCATATCGGGTCAATGCATAGGGCGACGGAAGCAAGCTTCGAAATCGGCCCCCGTTCTCAAAAATCCATTTAATATATGGTCCCCAGATAGGGGACGTATCAGATATTAAACTGATAAGAACAGATACTACACTTGATCTTAGCCAAAAGGCCGAGAAGCGATAACCGTGAAAGGGGCGGGCCCAACAAGGTGCCCTTCATGGGCACTATCACTGCTTGCTGTCAGGGAGGCTGCCAGACAATTTTCCATGCACACTCTGGGCTGGGGGGCAGTCAACCACCAGTACACACAGCAGAACCTAAACCCATACCATTATTGCTAAGCAGCAAGACAGGGGCCCATTGCACTCCCACGGGGCCTTTTTAAATGCAATCCATAACCCGGATTTGCCAGGAACCCTTCTTACTCCTCCTACTTGCATGTGACACTGGGCTTAGGATCTGCATAGGAAACACACACACAAGCACACACCTACCTTTGTTGCCTGCAGATGCCTCCTTGGCTGTCCCCAAACGGTATCAAACCAACACCCACGGGAAGCTGTAAGCATAGAGGACATGCCTGCACCCCATTGGACTTACCTGTGTGGGTTAAACCCGGGTTATTTGACAACCTATGGCGGTGATGGTTCTGCTCAGGCAGAGCAGTGCTGATGCTCCTCATAAAGCTGTCGCTGCTGTGAAGGTTCTAGGTGACATCACAAATCCCTATGGTTACATACACAACAAAGCTGGGTTGTTGTTGTTTACACTCTGCAAGGCCTGTGGAAGTGAGTGACATCATAGCACTGTAGTTCTGAGGGTTCTAGATGGATGCAACAATCTCCTGTTGCTTCTATGAAGGCCATAATAGACGACATCACCAAACAGCTCCATAGTCACATACACAGCAAAGGAGAGATGTTGTTTACACCTAGTGATGTCAGTGGTATTGAGTGACATCACAGCACAGTGCTAAGGCTCCTGGGCCTGGACACAGCAGCGGCTGCAATATCTCAACGGAGAATACGTTTATATATATGTGTGTGTGTGCGCGTATATATATATATATATATATATATATATATATATATATATTTCTCCGCCGAAATCACTTTTAAACCCATTTCCACCTTTTTTTCCCTTCTCTTCCTCTTACTTTTTTTTCACGTTTTTTTACGTTTTTCTCCTTTTCGCCTCTTTTCTGGGCGTATTATTCTTCTTTTTCTTCTTTTTTTTCGTCTAATGCATACCCCATCAGTGCAGCAATGCTTATTCAATACCGCCAGCAGATGGAGACACTGGGGGATAATTTTCTAAGGATTTATACTGATTTTTCCTGTCTGAATTTGTCGCACAGAAAGTTGCAGGCCAAATATGTGTGACATTTCTGCGACTTTAGCTTCTAGAGCATTTTTACAACATTATACATAGGTGCTGAATACATAAAAAGCGACTGTTCAGCGACAGACAAGTCGCATCGGCTGAAAGTAGGCCAGAATGTCAGTCCATGTTGGAGCAGGTTTAGATACAGTCTAAAGTATAGATCTCAAAGTCTGTGCACAGAATTTAGCAAGGGCCTCGCACCTTCTGATGCATCAGGTAGGTGCACAATAGCATAGCCTAACCCTCTGTACTTTGGTCTATATTGATGCGGGACATAGACAGCCAGCTGATGACCAATCCATTAGTGCAATGGATGGCTGGAAGCATTTGTCTTTGCCTTTGCAATACCACAGAAGCAATGCATGGTCAATGTACAGCAATGACACACCTGTGTGAACAGCCAGGAGGACCCCCCCCCCCCCCATGTTATGTTACATAGTTACATAGTTAGTACGGTCGAAAAAAGACATATGTCCATCAAGTTCAACCAGGGAATTAAGGGGTAGGGGTGTGGCGCGATATTGGGGAAGGGATGAGATTTTATATTTCTTCATAAGCATTAATCTTATTTTGTCAATTAGGAACATTCAGCACCCACCCGCTATCAAGGCAGCTGCCTATCATGTCATGCCCTACCTGCACAGGTGTGCTGGCTACTCAAATGATCCAATTAAGGAGGCCATTTAGTCAGCAGCAGCAGAAGTCCTGTGCCTGGACGCTCCAACAGCGGCCAGACACAAGCAGAAGCAGAAGCAGCAGAAGCAGCAGCAGCACCACCTTTTGTTTTTTGGCTGCAGCAGCAGCAAGGCCCACAGGGCTGGCTAGCTGGCTAGCCAGCAAGCAGGTAGCAATGAAAGTAGGAATCTTTCTTTTTAACCCTGTAAGGGGGTGGTGCACTGTACCCGAAGATACTGCCATATCGGGTCAATGCATAGGGCGACGGAAGCAAGCTTCGAAATCGGCCCCCGTTCTCAAAAATCCATTTAATATATGGTCCCCAGATAGGGGACGTATCAGATATTAAACTGATAAGAACAGATACTACACTTGATCTTAGCCAAAAGGCCGAGAAGCGATAACCGTGAAAGGGGCGGGCCCAACAAGGTGCCCTTCATGGGCACTATCACTGCTTGCTGTCAGGGAGGCTGCCAGACAATTTTCCATGCACACTCTGGGCTGGGGGGCAGTCAACCACCAGTACACACAGCAGAACCTAAACCCATAACATTATTGCTAAGCAGCAAGACAGGGGCCCATTGCACTCCCACGGGGCCTTTTTAAATGCAATCCATAACCCGGATTTGCCAGGAACCCTTCTTACTCCTCCTACTTGCATGTGACACTGGGCTTAGGATCTGCATAGGAAACACACACACAAGCACACACCTACCTTTGTTGCCTGCAGATGCCTCCTTGGCTGTCCCCAAACGGTATCAAACCAACACCCACGGGAAGCTGTAAGCATAGAGGACATGCCTGCACCCCATTGGACTTACCTGTGTGGGTTAAACCCGGGTTATTTGACAACCTATGGCGGTGATGGTTCTGCTCAGGCAGAGCAGTGCTGATGCTCCTCATAAAGCTGTCGCTGCTGTGAAGGTTCTAGGTGACATCACAAATCCCTATGGTTACATACACAACAAAGCTGGGTTGTTGTTGTTTACACTCTGCAAGGCCTGTGGAAGTGAGTGACATCATAGCACTGTAGTTCTGAGGGTTCTAGATGGATGCAACAATCTCCTGTTGCTTCTATGAAGGCGATAATAGACGACATCACCAAACAGCTCCATAGTCACATACACAGCAAAGGAGAGATGTTGTTTACACCTAGTGATGTCAGTGGTATTGAGTGACATCACAGCACAGTGCTAAGGCTCCTGGGCCTGGACACAGCAGCGGCTGCAATATCTCAACGGAGAATACGTTTATATATATGTGTGTGTGTGCGCGTATATATATATATATATATATATATATATATATATATATATATTTCTCCGCCGAAATCACTTTTAAACCCATTTCCACCTTTTTTTCCCTTCTCTTCCTCTTACTTTTTTTTCACGTTTTTTTACGTTTTTCTCCTTTTCGCCTCTTTTCTGGGCGTATTATTCTTCTTTTTCTTCTTTTTTTTCGTCTAATGCATACCCCATCAGTGCAGCAATGCTTATTCAATACCGCCAGCAGATGGAGACACTGGGGGATAATTTTCTAAGGATTTATACTGATTTTTCCTGTCTGAATTTGTCGCACAGAAAGTTGCAGGCCAAATATGTGTGACATTTCTGCGACTTTAGCTTCTAGAGCATTTTTACAACATTATACATAGGTGCTGAATACATAAAAAGCGACTGTTCAGCGACAGACAAGTCGCATCGGCTGAAAGTAGGCCAGAATGTCAGTCCATGTTGGAGCAGGTTTAGATACAGTCTAAAGTATAGATCTCAAAGTCTGTGCACAGAATTTAGCAAGGGCCTCGCACCTTCTGATGCATCAGGTAGGTGCACAATAGCATAGCCTAACCCTCTGTACTTTGGTCTATATTGATGCGGGACATAGACAGCCAGCTGATGACCAATCCATTAGTGCAATGGATGGCTGGAAGCATTTGTCTTTGCCTTTGCAATACCACAGAAGCAATGCATGGTCAATGTACAGCAATGACACACCTGTGTGAACAGCCAGGAGACCCCCCCCCCCCCATGTTATGTTACATAGTTACATAGTTAGTACGGTCGAAAAAAGACATATGTCCATCAAGTTCAACCAGGGAATTAAGGGGTAGGGGTGTGGCGCGATATTGGGGAAGGGATGAGATTTTATATTTCTTCATAAGCATTAATCTTATTTTGTCAATTAGGAACATTCAGCACCCACCCGCTATCAAGGCAGCTGCCTATCATGTCATGCCCTACCTGCACAGGTGTGCTGGCTACTCAAATGATCCAATTAAGGAGGCCATTTAGTCAGCAGCAGCAGAAGTCCTGTGCCTGGACGCTCCAACAGCGGCCAGACACAAGCAGAAGCAGAAGCAGCAGAAGCAGCAGCAGCACCACCTTTTGTTTTTTGGCTGCAGCAGCAGCAAGGCCCACAGGGCTGGCTAGCTGGCTAGCCAGCAAGCAGGTAGCAATGAAAGTAGGAATCTTTCTTTTTAACCCTGTAAGGGGGTGGTGCACTGTACCCGAAGATACTGCCATATCGGGTCAATGCATAGGGCGACGGAAGCAAGCTTCGAAATCGGCCCCCGTTCTCAAAAATCCATTTAATATATGGTCCCCAGATAGGGGACGTATCAGATATTAAACTGATAAGAACAGATACTACACTTGATCTTAGCCAAAAGGCCGAGAAGCGATAACCGTGAAAGGGGCGGGCCCAACAAGGTGCCCTTCATGGGCACTATCACTGCTTGCTGTCAGGGAGGCTGCCAGACAATTTTCCATGCACACTCTGGGCTGGGGGGCAGTCAACCACCAGTACACACAGCAGAACCTAAACCCATACCATTATTGCTAAGCAGCAAGACAGGGGCCCATTGCACTCCCACGGGGCCTTTTTAAATGCAATCCATAACCCGGATTTGCCAGGAACCCTTCTTACTCCTCCTACTTGCATGTGACACTGGGCTTAGGATCTGCATAGGAAACACACACACAAGCACACACCTACCTTTGTTGCCTGCAGATGCCTCCTTGGCTGTCCCCAAACGGTATCAAACCAACACCCACGGGAAGCTGTAAGCATAGAGGACATGCCTGCACCCCATTGGACTTACCTGTGTGGGTTAAACCCGGGTTATTTGACAACCTATGGCAGTGATGGTTCTGCTCAGGCAGAGCAGTGCTGATGCTCCTCATAAAGCTGTCGCTGCTGTGAAGGTTCTAGGTGACATCACAAATCCCTATGGTTACATACACAACAAAGCTGGGTTGTTGTTGTTTACACTCTGCAAGGCCTGTGGAAGTGAGTGACATCATAGCACTGTAGTTCTGAGGGTTCTAGATGGATGCAACAATCTCCTGTTGCTTCTATGAAGGCCATAATAGACGACATCACCAAACAGCTCCATAGTCACATACACAGCAAAGGAGAGATGTTGTTTACACCTAGTGATGTCAGTGGTATTGAGTGACATCACAGCACAGTGCTAAGGCTCCTGGTCCTGGACACAGCAGCGGCTGCAATATCTCAACGGAGAATACGTTTATATATATGTGTGTGTGTGCGCGTATATATATATATATATATATATATATATATATATATATATATTTCTCCGCCGAAATCACTTTTAAACCCATTTCCACCTTTTTTTCCCTTCTCTTCCTCTTACTTTTTTTTCACGTTTTTTTACGTTTTTCTCCTTTTCGCCTCTTTTCTGGGCGTATTATTCTTCTTTTTCTTCTTTTTTTTCGTCTAATGCATACCCCATCAGTGCAGCAATGCTTATTCAATACCGCCAGCAGATGGAGACACTGGGGGATAATTTTCTAAGGATTTATACTGATTTTTCCTGTCTGAATTTGTCGCACAGAAAGTTGCAGGCCAAATATGTGTGACATTTCTGCGACTTTAGCTTCTAGAGCATTTTTACAACATTATACATAGGTGCTGAATACATAAAAAGCGACTGTTCAGCGACAGACAAGTCGCATCGGCTGAAAGTAGGCCAGAATGTCAGTCCATGTTGGAGCAGGTTTAGATACAGTCTAAAGTATAGATCTCAAGGTCTGTGCACAGAATTTAGCAAGGGCCTCGCACCTTCTGATGCATCAGGTAGGTGCACAATAGCATAGCCTAACCCTCTGTACTTTGGTCTATATTGATGCGGGACATAGACAGCCAGCTGATGACCAATCCATTAGTGCAATGGATGGCTGGAAGCATTTGTCTTTGCCTTTGCAATACCACAGAAGCAATGCATGGTCAATGTACAGCAATGACACACCTGTGTGAACAGCCAGGAGACCCCCCCCCCCCCCATGTTATGTTACATAGTTACATAGTTAGTACGGTCGAAAAAAGACATATGTCCATCAAGTTCAACCAGGGAATTAAGGGGTAGGGGTGTGGCGCGATATTGGGGAAGGGATGAGATTTTATATTTCTTCATAAGCATTAATCTTATTTTGTCAATTAGGAACATTCAGCACCCACCCGCTATCAAGGCAGCTGCCTATCATGTCATGCCCTACCTGCACAGGTGTGCTGGCTACTCAAATGATCCAATTAAGGAGGCCATTTAGTCAGCAGCAGCAGAAGTCCTGTGCCTGGACGCTCCAACAGCGGCCAGACACAAGCAGAAGCAGAAGCAGCAGAAGCAGCAGCAGCACCACCTTTTGTTTTTTGGCTGCAGCAGCAGCAAGGCCCACAGGGCTGGCTAGCTGGCTAGCCAGCAAGCAGGTAGCAATGAAAGTAGGAATCTTTCTTTTTAACCCTGTAAGGGGGTGGTGCACTGTACCCGAAGATACTGCCATATCGGGTCAATGCATAGGGCGACGGAAGCAAGCTTCGAAATCGGCCCCCGTTCTCAAAAATCCATTTAATATATGGTCCCCAGATAGGGGACGTATCAGATATTAAACTGATAAGAACAGATACTACACTTGATCTTAGCCAAAAGGCCGAGAAGCGATAACCGTGAAAGGGGCGGGCCCAACAAGGTGCCCTTCATGGGCACTATCACTGCTTGCTGTCAGGGAGGCTGCCAGACAATTTTCCATGCACACTCTGGGCTGGGGGGCAGTCAACCACCAGTACACACAGCAGAACCTAAACCCATACCATTATTGCTAAGCAGCAAGACAGGGGCCCATTGCACTCCCACGGGGCCTTTTTAAATGCAATCCATAACCCGGATTTGCCAGGAACCCTTCTTACTCCTCCTACTTGCATGTGACACTGGGCTTAGGATCTGCATAGGAAACACACACACAAGCACACACCTACCTTTGTTGCCTGCAGATGCCTCCTTGGCTGTCCCCAAACGGTATCAAACCAACACCCACGGGAAGCTGTAAGCATAGAGGACATGCCTGCACCCCATTGGACTTACCTGTGTGGGTTAAACCCGGGTTATTTGACAACCTATGGCGGTGATGGTTCTGCTCAGGCAGAGCAGTGCTGATGCTCCTCATAAAGCTGTCGCTGCTGTGAAGGTTCTAGGTGACATCACAAATCCCTATGGTTACATACACAACAAAGCTGGGTTGTTGTTGTTTACACTCTGCAAGGCCTGTGGAAGTGAGTGACATCATAGCACTGTAGTTCTGAGGGTTCTAGATGGATGCAACAATTGAAGATTTTCCTAGTTTTATGACGGAAAATATAGATTTTATTGACGACAGGAGGCGAGTAATATATGCATATCTTTCTCTTTACTAACTCTCAGCAGCGAAAGGGTTAATGCATTACAAAAGCAAAAAACTTGTATGTGCACCCAAACATGAATGAACATAGTGCACCAATCAGAGATAACCCTAGTGCATAAAACGTCTGTAACTTAGATAATCTTCCTTCTTTCTCGATGCCATCTTGGAGGATAATGCTGAAGAGTCTCAAATCTTAGAAGTAACGTAGAAGAATCAGGAACAACTGGAAACCATCAAAGTGATGCATAGCTTCTGATACTGGATCTGGAAACTGTAGGACCGAAGACAATAAAATCTTGGGAGGATCTCTGGAGGAGGTCTTCCAATGAAGAAGTCTCAATAAGCTGAAAGAATAAAAGAATGGTGTATAACATAGGGCATGGGAAAGGGAGGGATATTACTCGCCTCCTGTCGTCAATAAAATCTATATTTTCCGTCATAAAACTAGGAAAATCTTCAATTTTATCGCGACAGGAGGCTCCTAATATATGCAAGTTTAAAGCTAATATTGAGACACAATGTTTTTATAATACAGACATAGATACATGAGATTCTGGTCTAAAGTAAAAGGATTTAAAAGTTGATTCTGAGGACCAATCAGCAGCTTTAAGGACATCGGACAGAGAGCCACCTGATTGAATGGTTTTAGTGGACATGGCACTTCTTAAGGAGTGGGCACCAAATAAAGAGATATTAATACCCGCCAAGGACATAGTATGTTTGACCCACCTGGCTAGCGTTGTAGAGGACACGGGAAGATGGGGTTTACAAAAAGAGATGAGAAGTTGTGTAGAATTATGAGGTCTGAGAGATGAAGTTTTAGACTCGTAAGATTTAAGACATCTGACGACACATAATTTAGGGTGTTGTGAAAAGGAAGGATAAAAAACAGATTGTAAATTAGTTTTAGTTCTACGGAAAATAGAGAATTGGACACCTTGAGGAGTAAAAGTTCTATGAGAAATATCAAGAGCTCTGACGTCCGAAACTCTTTTAATAGAGATTAAACAAAGAAGGACTGTTAACTTGTAGGACAGTAATTTTAGAGGAAGAAGATCGTTATCTTCCCAGGAAGAAAAGAGGTTGAGAATGAGAGATACATCCCAAGTAGATTGATATTTGGGAAGAGGAGGTCTTTTAAATCGAATCCCTCTAAGAAGTCTGCACACTAAAGGGTGTTTACCGACAGGAATTAACTCAATAAGTTCGTGTTCCGAGGAGATGGCTGATCTGTATAAATTGATAGTTCTATAGGCTTTACCCGTATCGAAGGCCTCAGATAGATAATTTAGGATATGTGAGATAGGGGCAGAAAAGGGATCCAGGTTTCGTTGAGAGCACCAACGAACCCAAAGTCCCCAGGCCGATCTGTAAGCCTTCTTGGTGCCTGGAGCCCAGGCTGCTGACAAGATGTCTCTAGTAGAACTTGAAATTTGGAGGTCAAGGTTTGTTGACCTGAAATGGGGCACGCCAGTAGAGGAAGTCCTCCGGAAAGAATAAGAGGATGGGGATTCCCTGATGGGTCTAGAAGCAGATGATGAAGGTCTGGGAGAAGAATGGGAAAATCTATCAGAAGACTCAGGATTTGCGGAAACCAGACTTGGGATGGCCACCACGGGGTTATCAGAACTAGAGTTGCTTGTTGAAGGACAGTTTGTGATAGGACTCTCGGAATCATCACAAAAGGAGGGAAAGCGTAAAGGGTTTCTGATGGCCAAGTTTGAAGAAACGCGTCTATCCCTAGAGCTTCCGGGTCTGGGCGCCAACTGAAAAATAGAGGGAGCTGGCGATTTAAGCGAGATGCAAATAGGTCCATGTATAGTGGACCCCAATGAGAATTGATTATAGAGAAAATGGTTGGATCCAATCTCCAGTCGCTGTGATCGGTTAGGAAACGGGAGTTCCAATCCGCCACATTGTTGGAAAGGCCAGGTAAGTATTCCGCTTTTAGGATTATATCGTTGTCGAAACAATAATTCCAAATATTGGAGGTTATATCTGACAAAATTTTGGAGGTTGTTCCTCCCAGTTTGTTGATATATTGTACTGCTGATATATTGTCCATACGAAGTAATATGCAGCAGTGCGATCTGAACTTTGCAAAGCTCTTGATGGCGAAGAAACCTGCTAATAGTTCCAGGCAATTGATGTGAAGAGAACTCTCTTCTTCTGACCACTTTCCTCCCGTCGAAAGATGACCATGACGGGCACCCCAGCCCAAGAGGCTGGCGTCTGATTCTATGATCAGATCTGGTTTGCAGCTGAAAATGGTTTTCCCATTCCATAGCTGAACATGATGGAGCCACCATGATAGCTCCTCTACGGCTTCTGAGGAAAGGGGAACATAATCCGAATAACAAAGTCCCTCTCTGAGATGTTGAATCTTGAGGCGTTGAAGAGCCCTGTAATGTAGCGGGGCTGGAAAAATAGCCTGGATGGAGGCTGATAGAAGACCCACTATGCGAGCAATAGTTCTCAAAGAGGTCATCCGTTTGTTCAATATAGAACGTATCTCTTTCCGGATCAGTTGAAGTTTTCTCAGAGGTAGACTGAGAGTAGTCAATTGGGTGTTTATCAGAAAACCTAAAAATTCGACTTCCCTTGAAGGGGTCAGTATCGATTTTTTCGAATTGATGGTGAACCCTAAGCTGATTAGAAGAGATAATGTCCATTGAAGATGACATTGGATCAGATCTTGAGACTGAGCCATAATAAGGATGTCGTCTAGGTAAATGATTAGACGAACGCCACGACTCCTTAAGAGTGCTACAATTGGTTTTAAAAGTTTGGTGAAACACCAAGGGGCTGAAGAAAGACCAAAAGGTAGGCAAGTGAACTGCCATTTCCGGTTTTTCCAAAGAAACTGAAGGTAAGGTTGATGTGAAGAATGGATGGGGACCGTGAGATAGGCATCTTTCAGGTCCACTTTGACGAGCCAATCGTCCTGGAGAAGCAGATCTCTTAGAAGATGGATACCTTCCATCTTGAAGTGACGGTATACTAGGAAATCGTTCAGTTGGCGAAGGTTGATGACAGGCCTGTGACCTCCATCTTTTTTCTTCACCAGGAAGATATTGCTGATGAAACCTGGAGCATGTGGAGGAACTTGAATAATGGCCCCCTTGGAAGAGAGATCTTGTATCTCTTGATCTATCAAAGATTCGTCTAGAAGAGAAAAATGAATCGGAAGAGGGAAAGAGGTTTGAAGAGGAGGAGAAATGAACTCTATCATGTAACCTGATACCGTGTTGAGGATCCATAAATCTGATGTTATGGATGCCCAAGCTTGGGAAAAATGTTGGAGTCTTCCTCCTAGAGGAAGAAGGGAAGAAAAAAGAGGAGGAGGACTTACCAGTGGAGGATCCGGATTTGGGAAAACCTCGGGTTCCTCTAGCTCTCCATGGTCTTGCTCTAGTAGGGAAGAACTGCGTTGGCTGGTAAGTGGAAGGGTATTGGGATCTCTCCTGTTGAAAGGAGCCTCTGGATGTACCTCTGGATGAGGCAGAACGGCTGGAAAAACGGCTCCGTCCTTTTCCAGCCCGTCCAAAAACTCTCCCAGGAAAAACTTTCCGGAGCGAGTTTTGAGCTTTATCAAGGGATGTAAATATCCCTACAAATTTACTGATTTCCTTCAAAAAACTGTCTCCAAACAAGAGACCATCTGTAGAGGGCTCAAATTCTGCTGAAGCTAAGTTAGTAAGTTGTGGATCTAACTTCATTAAAATGGTTCTTCGCCTTTCAGCGGTCATGGCAGCATTAACATTGCCAAAGACACAAATTGCCCGTTGGGCCCATCCTCGTATGTCAGAGGTATTCATAGGTTGACCCGAGACCATAGAGTCTTCGGAAATTTCTAAAATTTTTGTTAGAGGTCCAAGCAGATCTAACAGCTTATCTTGTACACTCTTAAGGGAGCGGTCTAATCCCTTTTTGGGATTTTTCCCTGTTTTTAACAGATATTTAATAAGGACAGGGTCTAATTCAGGGGTCATAGTGGATTTACTAGGAAGGCTAGGTCTCGGGCATTCAGCACGGAGTTTATTCCGTGAAGGTTTATCTAGAGCCTTTTTGACCCTAGTATCCAAATATTTGGCTATAATAGGGTTGGGATACCACTCAGATGATCTGGGATGTATGATACATTCAGGTTCAAAAAATGGGTTGCCCTGACTGTCTAGAACCTGGTTGGATCCTGAATTTTCAGTAGTAGGTTGTTCTACAGGGACTTCAGGAATTTCACCCTCTTCAAAACTGTCACCGTCACTATCATTAATAGATATTGCGGCATCTGACATGTCCTCTGAATCAGAGGAGGATGATAAGTTGTAGGAATCCGGTTTTGCCCGTTTTTGGGCTTTCTTAGTCCGAATATTTTTTACTTCCTCATGGACAGAGGGTCTGGTCTGCTCAGAAGAAGCAGAAAATTCAGGGCCACTAGGTTCACGTGGCATTTTATGTTTACCATGTCTTGACCTTTCATGAGAATGCTTAGTGGAGCGGGTTTTGCGGTCGTCTATAGAAAAACGCTGTTTTTTAGCGCATTTACCGGTTCCTTTATGTCCTCTGGCTAATATGGAGGTAGACTCCTCCGCCGACCAAAATATGTCGGATGGGGTAGAAGGCAAATTAGGTTTATCATGGGACATAGCCATGGAGATGGACTTCGATATGGACTCAGTGAGAGAGGACATAGCTATTTTCATAGCGTTATGAACTGACTTGGCTACTGAAATATCCACTAAGGATTGAATATTATCAGGGTCTCTGTTAGCCTGGTCAATGGAGGCAGAGGTATTATCTTGAGGTAAAGATTTGGTATTCTCCATATTGAGTGGCAAAACGTCTTTCCACCTCAGGAGAGGGTATGCCAAATGAGGGTATTTATATATTAATGTGAATAATTATAGTTAAGATATTCCTACCAGGAGAATACTACTAAAGTACTTAAATTCAGTTGGTGGTACAGGTAATAAGCGAGTACGAATTTAAGCAGAAGTAGAGACGCTACTGAACACACTGAACGCTGTGACAGGAATGACTGAAAGTAATATCGCGCCGGCGCGCTGCGAAAATTGTGAGGAGAGCCGAAATCTCGCGAGAAGCGAGACTACAGCGCAGCCAGCGTACTAATGCCGGAGATGCGAAACGGTGAGGAGAACCGGAGCGGAGACAGTTGAAGGTGAACAAAGTGACAGTGAAGTATAAAAAGACGGGCGGGGGGGGGTGGGGTGGAGGGGGGAAGGTGGGGGGTTGTCCGTGAAGCGGGGGGAGAAAGTAATGGAAATTATATATGTACTATATATATATGTATAAACCGGGAGTATAATATCAAATATAAATGAATATGTGGTAATAAGTAAATCAAGGAGCAATAATAATATAATGAAATACAATATATAATATATACTTATCTTGCTGAGAGCAGCGAGAAAGAAGGAAGATTATCTAAGTTACAGACGTTTTATGCACTAGGGTTATCTCTGATTGGTGCACTATGTTCATTCATGTTTGGGTGCACATACAAGTTTTTTGCTTTTGTAATGCATTAACCCTTTCGCTGCTGAGAGTTAGTAAAGAGAAAGATATGCATATATTAGGAGCCTCCTGTCGCGATAAAATCTCCTGTTGCTTCTATGAAGGCCATAATAGACGACATCACCAAACAGCTCCATAGTCACATACACAGCAAAGGAGAGATGTTGTTTACACCTAGTGATGTCAGTGGTATTGAGTGACATCACAGCACAGTGCTAAGGCTCCTGGGCCTGGACACAGCAGCGGCTGCAATATCTCAACGGAGAATACGTTTATATATATGTGTGTGTGTGCGCGTATATATATATATATATATATATATATATATATATATATATATTTCTCCGCCGAAATCACTTTTAAACCCATTTCCACCTTTTTTTCCCTTCTCTTCCTCTTACTTTTTTTTCACGTTTTTTTACGTTTTTCTCCTTTTCGCCTCTTTTCTGGGCGTATTATTCTTCTTTTTCTTCTTTTTTTTCGTCTAATGCATACCCCATCAGTGCAGCAATGCTTATTCAATACCGCCAGCAGATGGAGACACTGGGGGATAATTTTCTAAGGATTTATACTGATTTTTCCTGTCTGAATTTGTCGCACAGAAAGTTGCAGGCCAAATATGTGTGACATTTCTGCGACTTTAGCTTCTAGAGCATTTTTACAACATTATACATAGGTGCTGAATACATAAAAAGCGACTGTTCAGCGACAGACAAGTCGCATCGGCTGAAAGTAGGCCAGAATGTCAGTCCATGTTGGAGCAGGTTTAGATACAGTCTAAAGTATAGATCTCAAAGTCTGTGCACAGAATTTAGCAAGGGCCTCGCACCTTCTGATGCATCAGGTAGGTGCACAATAGCATAGCCTAACCCTCTGTACTTTGGTCTATATTGATGCGGGACATAGACAGCCAGCTGATGACCAATCCATTAGTGCAATGGATGGCTGGAAGCATTTGTCTTTGCCTTTGCAATACCACAGAAGCAATGCATGGTCAATGTACAGCAATGACACACCTGTGTGAACAGCCAGGAGACCCCCCCCCCCCCCCCATGTTATGTTACATAGTTACATAGTTAGTACGGTCGAAAAAAGACATATGTCCATCAAGTTCAACCAGGGAATTAAGGGGTAGGGGTGTGGCGCGATATTGGGGAAGGGATGAGATTTTATATTTCTTCATAAGCATTAATCTTATTTTGTCAATTAGGAACATTCAGCACCCACCCGCTATCAAGGCAGCTGCCTATCATGTCATGCCCTACCTGCACAGGTGTGCTGGCTACTCAAATGATCCAATTAAGGAGGCCATTTAGTCAGCAGCAGCAGAAGTCCTGTGCCTGGACGCTCCAACAGCGGCCAGACACAAGCAGAAGCAGAAGCAGCAGAAGCAGCAGCAGCACCACCTTTTGTTTTTTGGCTGCAGCAGCAGCAAGGCCCACAGGGCTGGCTAGCTGGCTAGCCAGCAAGCAGGTAGCAATGAAAGTAGGAATCTTTCTTTTTAACCCTGTAAGGGGGTGGTGCACTGTACCCGAAGATACTGCCATATCGGGTCAATGCATAGGGCGACGGAAGCAAGCTTCGAAATCGGCCCCCGTTCTCAAAAATCCATTTAATATATGGTCCCCAGATAGGGGACGTATCAGATATTAAACTGATAAGAACAGATTTTTTTTTTTTTAAGTTAGCCCTCAGAAACTCAATCAGAGTTCCAAGATCTTATTTGAACTCGATTGTTGCTCATCATCAGGTAACCCATTTTTTTATTTCTTCTTAACACTAATGACCACAAAATAAAATCAATAAAAAAGATTTAACCAGAAAAAAAAAACACACATTTACAATAACAAACAAACATTGCTTTCACCAGTAATTAATCAGAGAGACATTCCATTTCTCCAGGCATATACCATTAGGAAATCTATCATTCCACGGTTTATCGTTCCTCTTATCATCTGTCTTTTTACCGGAAGTCCCAACCAAGATGGAACTTTATAAGTGTCCAAAAATCTGTCCATATCAGCTTGAAATGAAAAATACACTTTGTCTCTAGCTTCCTCGTACCGATTTTCATATTTCGACCTTAGTTCCATTAAATCCATATCAAATGGTCTTCTTTCCTTTTTTGGCATATTTTCCAACATGCCATCCAAAACACCTCCAAATTCCATTGGTACATAAACCTCTTCTTTCTTTTTCTTTTCTTCAGCCACTTTTCTGGCTGGAACTTCCTCCAACTCAGGTTCTCCAATTTCTTCTTCTTCCCTACTCCTTTTAGCTGCTGTTTCCTTTTTCGTTGTTTGTTTCTTGGGACATACATTTACCAGGTGATCTTCCTCACCGCACAGATGACACTTCTTTTTTTTGTTGTTGTTGCAGGTGTCTGCTTCATGACCTCCCTCCTGGCACTTATAGCACCATGAGTGAGTACATAGGTCTTTCCCGTGCCCGTATTGTTTACATTTACGGCAAAATTCCTCCATCCCTGAATAGAACAAGTCACCATTGACCGATCCAATTTTGAATCGCCCAGGTGGATAAATCACTTTACCGTCAGGTTCCTTTTTAAATTTAACTTTAAATTTCCATTTTGTAGTCCATAGGCCATATTGGTTCAGGACTTTTCCCTTTGACAGAATATTGTCACAGAATCTAGAAAGAAAAGTCTCAATGTCTTTTTCCAGTATATATGGGCTATACATCCGTACCGTCAATATTTTCTCCTGGTTCGGAAAATGCGGGGTCACCTCCACACCCTCCAAAACTGGATTGGCCTTCTTTTGCTGGTACTTGCTGCAAAAAAAATTAAAGTCCTCTTCAGAAGCCAATATAACATCGTAGTGTCCATTTCTTGGGAATTCAAGCATAGACAGGATTTGTTCCTTCTTAATTTCCAGCAACTTGAATAAGATCTCCTCGACCACGAAACCTAATCCTTTTCCTCTCTTGCAGGTATCCAATAAGGAAATCCGAACTCCATTTCTGAGCTTAGCATACTCAGGGATGCCTTCTGATGATGCTCCACTTGATCCAGCCATGTCCATCAGGATAAACACCTCCCCCACTGTAAGCAGGTAGGTGGTGGTGATCGCTCCCCGTTGTCTGGGGACTAAGCCGGCTCCCTAATAGCAGCAGGGGGGTGAAGTCCCTCCGTTAAGAAGGACGATCCCCCCAGGCAAAGGAGCCGGGTACCCCAGACACCCTCTGGCCAGACCAAGTGAGCAGAACTACACTTGATCTTAGCCAAAAGGCCGAGAAGCGATAACCGTGAAAGGGGCGGGCCCAACAAGGTGCCCTTCATGGGCACTATCACTGCTTGCTGTCAGGGAGGCTGCCAGACAATTTTCCATGCACACTCTGGGCTGGGGGGCAGTCAACCACCAGTACACACAGCAGAACCTAAACCCATACCATTATTGCTAAGCAGCAAGACAGGGGCCCATTGCACTCCCACGGGGCCTTTTTAAATGCAATCCATAACCCGGATTTGCCAGGAACCCTTCTTACTCCTCCTACTTGCATGTGACACTGGGCTTAGGATCTGCATAGGAAACACACACACAAGCACACACCTACCTTTGTTGCCTGCAGATGCCTCCTTGGCTGTCCCCAAACGGTATCAAACCAACACCCACGGGAAGCTGTAAGCATAGAGGACATGCCTGCACCCCATTGGACTTACCTGTGTGGGTTAAACCCGGGTTATTTGACAACCTATGGCGGTGATGGTTCTGCTCAGGCAGAGCAGTGCTGATGCTCCTCATAAAGCTGTCGCTGCTGTGAAGGTTCTAGGTGACATCACAAATCCCTATGGTTACATACACAACAAAGCTGGGTTGTTGTTGTTTACACTCTGCAAGGCCTGTGGAAGTGAGTGACATCATAGCACTGTAGTTCTGAGGGTTCTAGATGGATGCAACAATCTCCTGTTGCTTCTATGAAGGCCATAATAGACGACATCACCAAACAGCTCCATAGTCACATACACAGCAAAGGAGAGATGTTGTTTACACCTAGTGATGTCAGTGGTATTGAGTGACATCACAGCACAGTGCTAAGGCTCCTGGGCCTGGACACAGCAGCGGCTGCAATATCTCAACGGAGAATACGTTTATATATATGTGTGTGTGTGCGCGTATATATATATATATATATATATATATATATATTTCTCCGCCGAAATCACTTTTAAACCCATTTCCACCTTTTTTTCCCTTCTCTTCCTCTTACTTTTTTTTCACGTTTTTTTTACGTTTTTCTCCTTTTCGCCTCTTTTCTGGGCGTATTATTCTTCTTTTTCTTCTTTTTTTTCGTCTAATGCATACCCCATCAGTGCAGCAATGCTTATTCAATACCGCCAGCAGATGGAGACACTGGGGGATAATTTTCTAAGGATTTATACTGATTTTTCCTGTCTGAATTTGTCGCACAGAAAGTTGCAGGCCAAATATGTGTGACATTTCTGCGACTTTAGCTTCTAGAGCATTTTTACAACATTATACATAGGTGCTGAATACATAAAAAGCGACTGTTCAGCGACAGACAAGTCGCATCGGCTGAAAGTAGGCCAGAATGTCAGTCCATGTTGGAGCAGGTTTAGATACAGTCTAAAGTATAGATCTCAAAGTCTGTGCACAGAATTTAGCAAGGGCCTCGCACCTTCTGATGCATCAGGTAGGTGCACAATAGCATAGCCTAACCCTCTGTACTTTGGTCTATATTGATGCGGGACATAGACAGCCAGCTGATGACCAATCCATTAGTGCAATGGATGGCTGGAAGCATTTGTCTTTGCCTTTGCAATACCACAGAAGCAATGCATGGTCAATGTACAGCAATGACACACCTGTGTGGACAGCCAGGAGACCCCCCCCCCCCCATGTTATGTTACATAGTTACATAGTTAGTACGGTCGAAAAAAGACATATGTCCATCAAGTTCAACCAGGGAATTAAGGGGTAGGGGTGTGGCGCGATATTGGGGAAGGGATGAGATTTTATATTTCTTCATAAGCATTAATCTTATTTTGTCAATTAGGAACATTCAGCACCCACCCGCTATCAAGGCAGCTGCCTATCATGTCATGCCCTACCTGCACAGGTGTGCTGGCTACTCAAATGATCCAATTAAGGAGGCCATTTAGTCAGCAGCAGCAGAAGTCCTGTGCCTGGACGCTCCAACAGCGGCCAGACACAAGCAGAAGCAGAAGCAGCAGCAGCACCACCTTTTGTTTTTTGGCTGCAGCAGCAGCAAGGCCCACAGGGCTGGCTAGCTGGCTAGCCAGCAAGCAGGTAGCAATGAAAGTAGGAATCTTTCTTTTTAACCCTGTAAGGGGGTGGTGCACTGTACCCGAAGATACTGCCATATCGGGTCAATGCATAGGGCGACGGAAGCAAGCTTCGAAATCGGCCCCCGTTCTCAAAAATCCATTTAATATATGGTCCCCAGATAGGGGACGTATCAGATATTAAACTGATAAGAACAGATTTTTTTTTTTTTTTTTTTTTTTTTATTGAAAAGGAAATATACAATACATAACCAAGTAAATCATTCAAAAAATTACATATTCATCTGAAAACACATGAATAACACATATTTGACATATACAATATATACAGGAATCATGTCTTTACATGTACATATAACAAAAAGCTTTCCCTTCATGACTTTCCCTCAGAAAAAATAAATTGCAGCGGATTCTGTCCCTCCAACTGTCCCTTCATATCAGGATATAATCTGTAAGAAAAGAAAAAGAAAGACAAATAAGAATACAATCATAACCAGTACTTCCATTTTTTGTGTTTCCAGATCCCCTCTGCATCATCAGAACCATAGTTTTTCCTATCACATAATACGTAAAGGTAAATTTTACCACGGATCATGCCCAGACACTCCTTCACACTTACTTCAGTTTGATTGAAAATCCTAATATTCCTTACATCCCACAGAACCTCTTTTACACAATTTACTATGAACCATAACACTCTTGCCTTCTCTCTCTCCACTGCACACAAACCAAACATCATCATATTAAAGGATAAGATTTCAATTCCAGTAAGATTTTTAATTAGACCAGACATTTTTCTCCACACAGACTTCGCATAACCACACTCCCAAAACACATGTACATAATTCTCACATCCACCGCAACCATCCCTGGGACACACTTCACTGTCTACCAATCTCCTTCTCCTCTGAAATTCCCTTGTTGGCAGACACCCATGAGCTAACATCCAAGACAAGTCCTTTTGTTTATTTGTCAGTTCCTTGTGACTGACATTTTTCCACACTACCTTACAATCCTTCTCAGACAGACCTCCCACACATTCCACTGTTTCTCTCTGCTCCAACACTTTCATCACCTTCTTACTATCATTCCATTCAGTCACACATTCCAGATTATTTTTCCTGACACACCGCCCTATTCTCTGATAGAACCAAGGAACCTCAAAACTTACAGGTACCCTTAAGTCCCTTTCCATTAGCTTATATTTCAACAACACATTACCAGCCAAATACCTTACCATGCACCCAAACACACATTCCTTCTTACTTACAGCGAGACAAAAACTGACATACTTCACAGCCAGGAACACTTCCACATTCATCATTCCTTTCCCACCATGCATTCTGCTTTTCACCACCTTCCCACGACTCAATTTCTCCATCCTTGAATTCCATAAGAAAACAAAGATCTGCCTGATAATTCTTGCCAGACACCTATCCGGTGGAGGAAACACATAATTAACATAAAGCAAAATAGGAATTATAACAGCTTTAATAACCAGAATCCTTCCCTCAATCGATAAAGTCCTTAAAGACCAGAAGTTTATTTTATTCCCCACCCTCCCCAAAACCCTCTCCCAACTTTCTTTCCCATACAAATCATTATCAAACACCACCCCAAGCACTTCCACACCCCCCTCTCTCACAGGCCACTCGCACAACCCACTCTCTCCCCACCCCTCAAAAAATTTACAACCACTCTTCCCAACATTAAGCTTAAACCCACTCATTAAACAGAAACACTCAATCAATAACTTAGCACGCCTTACCCCTGCCATTGACTTACATACAACAGTAACATCATCCATGTAACCAATCACTCGCATATCCTTCCCATGACTACCAGGTATTTCTATACCCCGCATCACCTTATCTCTCCTAATCATCCCCAACAAAGGCTCAATCATACAAATAAAAAGAATTGGCGACAGGGGACACCCCTGCCGCACTCCAGATTTTATACTCACTTCCCTACTCAGAAAACCATTGACCTGAATCTTACTATAAATGTCCCTATACAAACATTCAATCCACTTCACCATTCTGTCCGGCACATTCATCCTCCTCAAAACCCTAAACAATAAATCATGCACCACCCTATCATACGCTTTTTCAAAATCCACCGTAACAACAGCCACACCTTGCTTCCTAGTTTTACAGTCCCACAATACATCCCTCAGACCTAACAGACATTCAGAAATCCTACGATCAGGCACTGTACACATTTGCTCCTCACCTACCATACAATCAATCACATCCTTTAACCTATTCGCAATAACTTTAGCAATAATTTTGTAATCACAATTCAAGAGCGCTATAGGCCTCCAATTTTTAAGATCCCTCTTATCCCCTTTTTTAAACAATAACACAGTCACACTCTCACTCATACTTTTAGATAACTTCCCTCTCCTAAGTACTTCCTTACACACCTCCCATACATAATCCCCTAACATATCCCAAAACACAAGATAAAATTCCACAGGCAAACCATCACTCCCTGCCACCTTTCCTTTCTTCATCCCATTCACAGCATCCTCCACCTCACTCTTCCTCACATCCTCTTCCATAAAGAACCCATCAATTTCATCCAAACGCTTATCCACATATCCCAAACATTCCTCCTCTAGAGTCACGTCCCGCTCCTTCTCCGTGAATAAATCAGAATAAAACTTCCACACTTCCTCTAACACCTCATCCTTACCAAAGACCTCTACCCCATCATTCGTAAAAACACTCATCATCTCAGTTTTTTTACTGAATGCCTTTTTAAAGAAAAATTTGCTACATTTCTCATCCTTCTCTTTCACTTCAACCCTAGCCTGTGCAATAATCTTCCTTCCATTCCTCTCCAGACACTCATTCACACTTCCACGAGCTTCCTCAATCTCCTTCTCAACACTCATCCCCAAACGCCTCAATTCATACAAATACTCTAACCTTCTTTGCCATCTCTCATACTCTTCTCTATCTTTCCTCCCTTTCTCACACCCTTTTTTAATAAAAAACCTTTTAGTCTCTAACTTCACCCACTCCCACCACTCAACCACACTATAAAATGCATCCTTCCTCAACACCCATCCATCAAAACGCTCCCTATATTCTTGTAATACACATTCATTATCCAATAAAGACACATTCAACTTCCAAACACCCTTTCCATACTCACTTAGACCACCACCTTTTACCACACACTCAATCCAGGCATGATCCGTGAACGGTAACCTCCTCCGTCTGAAATTAGAAACAGACATTAGTTTTGAGACAAAAATGAAATCAATACGCGAACTTGTATTGTTAGAAAAATATGTATAACCGATAGTACCATCATTATGGGCAACAAAGGAATCCTTTAACCCAAATAAATTTACAATCTCTTTAAGCTGCTTACTAGTACTGTCTAAACCAGACCCACCACCCACCGTAGTACTACTCCTATCCCCCTCTGTTATTATACAATTGAAATCCCCTATAAGGAACACATCATCCCTCCCACTCAAAAAGAAATATAATTTCTCAAACACCTCCCCTCTTTCCTTCCTCCCAGTTGGAGCATAAACATTAATTACTTTATATGTGAAACCCCTGAAAATAAAATGCACTAATAATACCCTACCCGGAACAATATGGACAACTTTTTTAACAACAAACTCATTACTTTTGAACAAAATCCCCACCCCCGAATTACGTTCCATTGAACCAGACCATACCGATTGCCCATAAGGCCAGGAGATATTTGGCTCCCCATCCAAGCAGCACTCCTGGAGACCTAGAACATCAAAAGAATATCTAGAAAGTAAATCAAAAATGGCGGATCTCCTTTCTAAAGATCTAATACTGCGGACATTTAGAGAACCAATTGTTAAACTCATTCAAACATTTGAAGGAAAAAAAGGAAATACAAAATCAAGCATTATCAAAAGGAGGCCTAGCCTTTCCCCGACCTCTACCCTTATTTTTTGCCTCCCCTTCCTTAAACTTAAGAGTCTTTGTCAATTTTTTGACTGAACATTCCTCCAAATAACCTGTGCCCAGGGAGGATAAAGAGGAGTCAGAATCAATCTGACATGACGACCCTCCACCTGCCTCCTCCCTTCCCGGGCTAGGAAAGTCCTCAATCCTTTGACTCTGAGGAGTCGGACAGTCATCCTCCGATTCTTCCACCGGCATCTTTCTCTTCAAGGATTCTTTGTCCACAGTCATCTCCTCTGGGGGATCAGAGGCCTCCGAAACAGATGCCCCCGAAACAGACTCCGCCTTCTCCCCCTCTGCCACCAAAGCATCCGGAACAGACCTAGAAATGGAAGGAAAAACAGGGGCAGACTCTGCTTCACTGGTCAGCACGCTAACCTCTGCATCGCCTGCCCTGGCAGCATTGGAGTCCTCAGGAACTGTCCCACCTCGAAGAGCCATTGCATATGATCGGGGTGCCCCGGACTGGTAAGTGGGGCAACTCCTAGCCAGGTGATCCGAAGAACCACAGAAATGACACTTGCGTTTCTCGGGACAGTCTGCAGTGCGGTGATCAGGCTTGTGGCAGTTCCTGCAAACCTGCCCGGTTGTACAGTTCTCTCTGGTATGACCAAAGCAAAAACAGTCCCGGCAAAAACTTGGCATCCCCGGGTAGTGCAGAAACCCCCTGTTGTTCCCTATCGCAAAGTTCTGCGGGGGGTGACAAAAACCTTCAGCACCACCCTCGGGGGCAGGCCTAAACTCCACCCAAAAACGTCTCATGCCTGTGAAAGTCCCCAGGATGTTATTTTTCCTCTCCGCACCAGAAACAGACACACAATACCTTCTTAGAAAGGTCTGGATCTCCTCATCCCGCACAAAAGGGTTGTACATATGCACTACCACTGGAACTTTCTTAGGCCGAGCCTCGCAGGAAATGAATCGGATCCCTTGTAGGTCAGGGTGAGAAGCATTCTCCTTACTCCGGTAGAGACAGGTACGGAGATCATCCAGGTTGTAGAAGGTCACGTCAAAGAATCCTTGGCTGGGAAAGACCTGGACACAGAAGATGGAAGCATGCGGCATCCTCAGCACTCCTTCCACGACCTTCTGCTGGACATGCAAAATCCCGTAGGCACTCCTCTTTTCCTCCTCGATAAACAGCCGTACTGTATTAGGAGCGTTCGGCGCATTAGCCATCCTCTCCGGCAGACCCGTCCTCCGATGATCACCTTCCCGTTATCCTGGGACTAAGCCCTCTCCCCAATAGCAGCAGGTGGGTGAAGCCCAGGCAATAAACCTGGGCGATCCCACAAGGCCGAGGAGAGGGGTACCCGAATACCTTAGGGCAAGACACTTGATCTTAGCCAAAAGGCCGAGAAGCGATAACCGTGAAAGGGGCGGGCCCAACAAGGTGCCCTTCATGGGCACTATCACTGCTTGCTGTCAGGGAGGCTGCCAGACAATTTTCCATGCACACTCTGGGCTGGGGGGCAGTCAACCACCAGTACACACAGCAGAACCTAAACCCATACCATTATTGCTAAGCAGCAAGACAGGGGCCCATTGCACTCCCACGGGGCCTTTTTAAATGCAATCCATAACCCGGATTTGCCAGGAACCCTTCTTACTCCTCCTACTTGCATGTGACACTGGGCTTAGGATCTGCATAGGAAACACACACACAAGCACACACCTACCTTTGTTGCCTGCAGATGCCTCCTTGGCTGTCCCCAAACGGTATCAAACCAACACCCACGGGAAGCTGTAAGCATAGAGGACATGCCTGCACCCCATTGGAATTACCTGTGTGGGTTAAACCCGGGTTATTTGACAACCTATGGCGGTGATGGTTCTGCTCAGGCAGAGCAGTGCTGATGCTCCTCATAAAGCTGTCGCTGCTGTGAAGGTTCTAGGTGACATCACAAATCCCTATGGTTACATACACAACAAAGCTGGGTTGTTGTTGTTTACACTCTGCAAGGCCTGTGGAAGTGAGTGACATCATAGCACTGTAGTTCTGAGGGTTCTAGATGGATGCAACAATCTCCTGTTGCTTCTATGAAGGCCATAATAGACGACATCACCAAACAGCTCCATAGTCACATACACAGCAAAGGAGAGATGTTGTTTACACCTAGTGATGTCAGTGGTATTGAGTGACATCACAGCACAGTGCTAAGGCTCCTGGGCCTGGACACAGCAGCGGCTGCAATATCTCAACGGAGAATACGTTTATATATATGTGTGTGTGTGCGCGTATATATATATATATATATATATATATATATATATATATATATATTTCTCCGCCGAAATCACTTTTAAACCCATTTCCACCTTTTTTTCCCTTCTCTTCCTCTTACTTTTTTTTCACGTTTTTTTACGTTTTTCTCCTTTTCGCCTCTTTTCTGGGCGTATTATTCTTCTTTTTCTTCTTTTTTTTCGTCTAATGCATACCCCATCAGTGCAGCAATGCTTATTCAATACCGCCAGCAGATGGAGACACTGGGGGATAATTTTCTAAGGATTTATACTGATTTTTCCTGTCTGAATTTGTCGCACAGAAAGTTGCAGGCCAAATATGTGTGACATTTCTGCGACTTTAGCTTCTAGAGCATTTTTACAACATTATACATAGGTGCTGAATACATAAAAAGCGACTGTTCAGCGACAGACAAGTCGCATCGGCTGAAAGTAGGCCAGAATGTCAGTCCATGTTGGAGCAGGTTTAGATACAGTCTAAAGTATAGATCTCAAAGTCTGTGCACAGAATTTAGCAAGGGCCTCGCACCTTCTGATGCATCAGGTAGGTGCACAATAGCATAGCCTAACCCTCTGTACTTTGGTCTATATTGATGCGGTACATAGACAGCCAGCTGATGACCAATCCATTAGTGCAATGGATGGCTGGAAGCATTTGTCTTTGCCTTTGCAATACCACAGAAGCAATGCATGGTCAATGTACAGCAATGACACACCTGTGTGAACAGCCAGGAGACCCCCCCCCCCCCATGTTATGTTACATAGTTACATAGTTAGTACGGTCGAAAAAAGACATATGTCCATCAAGTTCAACCAGGGAATTAAGGGGTAGGGGTGTGGCGCGATATTGGGGAAGGGATGAGATTTTATATTTCTTCATAAGCATTAATCTTATTTTGTCAATTAGGAACATTCAGCACCCACCCGCTATCAAGGCAGCTGCCTATCATGTCATGCCCTACCTGCACAGGTGTGCTGGCTACTCAAATGATCCAATTAAGGAGGCCATTTAGTCAGCAGCAGCAGAAGTCCTGTGCCTGGACGCTCCAACAGCGGCCAGACACAAGCAGAAGCAGAAGCAGCAGAAGCAGCAGCAGCACCACCTTTTGTTTTTTGGCTGCAGCAGCAGCAAGGCCCACAGGGCTGGCTAGCTGGCTAGCCAGCAAGCAGGTAGCAATGAAAGTAGGAATCTTTCTTTTTAACCCTGTAAGGGGGTGGTGCACTGTACCCGAAGATACTGCCATATCGGGTCAATGCATAGGGCGACGGAAGCAAGCTTCGAAATCGGCCCCCGTTCTCAAAAATCCATTTAATATATGGTCCCCAGATAGGGGACGTATCAGATATTAAACTGATAAGAACAGATACTACACTTGATCTTAGCCAAAAGGCCGAGAAGCGATAACCGTGAAAGGGGCGGGCCCAACAAGGTGCCCTTCATGGGCACTATCACTGCTTGCTGTCAGGGAGGCTGCCAGACAATTTTCCATGCACACTCTGGGCTGGGGGGCAGTCAACCACCAGTACACACAGCAGAACCTAAACCCATACCATTATTGCTAAGCAGCAAGACAGGGGCCCATTGCACTCCCACGGGGCCTTTTTAAATGCAATCCATAACCCGGATTTGCCAGGAACCCTTCTTACTCCTCCTACTTGCATGTGACACTGGGCTTAGGATCTGCATAGGAAACACACACACAAGCACACACCTACCTTTGTTGCCTGCAGATGCCTCCTTGGCTGTCCCCAAACGGTATCAAACCAACACCCACGGGAAGCTGTAAGCATAGAGGACATGCCTGCACCCCATTGGACTTACCTGTGTGGGTTAAACCCGGGTTATTTGACAACCTATGGCGGTGATGGTTCTGCTCAGGCAGAGCAGTGCTGATGCTCCTCATAAAGCTGTCGCTGCTGTGAAGGTTCTAGGTGACATCACAAATCCCTATGGTTACATACACAACAAAGCTGGGTTGTTGTTGTTTACACTCTGCAAGGCCTGTGGAAGTGAGTGACATCATAGCACTGTAGTTCTGAGGGTTCTAGATGGATGCAACAATCTCCTGTTGCTTCTATGAAGGCCATAATAGACGACATCACCAAACAGCTCCATAGTCACATACACAGCAAAGGAGAGATGTTGTTTACACCTAGTGATGTCAGTGGTATTGAGTGACATCACAGCACAGTGCTAAGGCTCCTGGGCCTGGACACAGCAGCGGCTGCAATATCTCAACGGAGAATACGTTTATATATATGTGTGTGTGTGCGCGTATATATATATATATATATATATATATATATATATATATATATATATTTCTCCGCCGAAATCACTTTTAAACCCATTTCCACCTTTTTTTCCCTTCTCTTCCTCTTACTTTTTTTTCACGTTTTTTTACGTTTTTCTCCTTTTCGCCTCTTTTCTGGGCGTATTATTCTTCTTTTTCTTCTTTTTTTTCGTCTAATGCATACCCCATCAGTGCAGCAATGCTTATTCAATACCGCCAGCAGATGGAGACACTGGGGGATAATTTTCTAAGGATTTATACTGATTTTTCCTGTCTGAATTTGTCGCACAGAAAGTTGCAGGCCAAATATGTGTGACATTTCTGCGACTTTAGCTTCTAGAGCATTTTTACAACATTATACATAGGTGCTGAATACATAAAAAGCGACTGTTCAGCGACAGACAAGTCGCATCGGCTGAAAGTAGGCCAGAATGTCAGTCCATGTTGGAGCAGGTTTAGATACAGTCTAAAGTATAGATCTCAAAGTCTGTGCACAGAATTTAGCAAGGGCCTCGCACCTTCTGATGCATCAGGTAGGTGCACAATAGCATAGCCTAACCCTCTGTACTTTGGTCTATATTGATGCGGGACATAGACAGCCAGCTGATGACCAATCCATTAGTGCAATGGATGGCTGGAAGCATTTGTCTTTGCCTTTGCAATACCACAGAAGCAATGCATGGTCAATGTACAGCAATGACACACCTGTGTGAACAGCCAGGAGACCCCCCCCCCCATGTTATGTTACATAGTTACATAGTTAGTACGGTCGAAAAAAGACATATGTCCATCAAGTTCAACCAGGGAATTAAGGGGTAGGGGTGTGGCGCGATATTGGGGAAGGGATGAGATTTTATATTTCTTCATAAGCATTAATCTTATTTTGTCAATTAGGAACATTCAGCACCCACCCGCTATCAAGGCAGCTGCCTATCATGTCATGCCCTACCTGCACAGGTGTGCTGGCTACTCAAATGATCCAATTAAGGAGGCCATTTAGTCAGCAGCAGCAGAAGTCCTGTGCCTGGACGCTCCAACAGCGGCCAGACACAAGCAGAAGCAGAAGCAGCAGAAGCAGCAGCAGCACCACCTTTTGTTTTTTGGCTGCAGCAGCAGCAAGGCCCACAGGGCTGGCTAGCTGGCTAGCCAGCAAGCAGGTAGCAATGAAAGTAGGAATCTTTCTTTTTAACCCTGTAAGGGGGTGGTGCACTGTACCCGAAGATACTGCCATATCGGGTCAATGCATAGGGCGACGGAAGCAAGCTTCGAAATCGGCCCCCGTTCTCAAAAATCCATTTAATATATGGTCCCCAGATAGGGGACGTATCAGATATTAAACTGATAAGAACAGATACTACACTTGATCTTAGCCAAAAGGCCGAGAAGCGATAACCGTGAAAGGGGCGGGCCCAACAAGGTGCCCTTCATGGGCACTATCACTGCTTGCTGTCAGGGAGGCTGCCAGACAATTTTCCATGCACACTCTGGGCTGGGGGGCAGTCAACCACCAGTACACACAGCAGAACCTAAACCCATACCATTATTGCTAAGCAGCAAGACAGGGGCCCATTGCACTCCCACGGGGCCTTTTTAAATGCAATCCATAACCCGGATTTGCCAGGAACCCTTCTTACTCCTCCTACTTGCATGTGACACTGGGCTTAGGATCTGCATAGGAAACACACACACAAGCACACACCTACCTTTGTTGCCTGCAGATGCCTCCTTGGCTGTCCCCAAACGGTATCAAACCAACACCCACGGGAAGCTGTAAGCATAGAGGACATGCCTGCACCCCATTGGACTTACCTGTGTGGGTTAAACCCGGGTTATTTGACAACCTATGGCGGTGATGGTTCTGCTCAGGCAGAGCAGTGCTGATGCTCCTCATAAAGCTGTCGCTGCTGTGAAGGTTCTAGGTGACATCACAAATCCCTATGGTTACATACACAACAAAGCTGGGTTGTTGTTGTTTACACTCTGCAAGGCCTGTGGAAGTGAGTGACATCATAGCACTGTAGTTCTGAGGGTTCTAGATGGATGCAACAATCTCCTGTTGCTTCTATGAAGGCCATAATAGACGACATCACCAAACAGCTCCATAGTCACATACACAGCAAAGGAGAGATGTTGTTTACACCTAGTGATGTCAGTGGTATTGAGTGACATCACAGCACAGTGCTAAGGCTCCTGGGCCTGGACACAGCAGCGGCTGCAATATCTCAACGGAGAATACGTTTATATATATGTGTGTGTGTGCGCGTATATATATATATATATATATATATATATATATATATATATTTCTCCGCCGAAATCACTTTTAAACCCATTTCCACCTTTTTTTCCCTTCTCTTCCTCTTACTTTTTTTTCACGTTTTTTTACGTTTTTCTCCTTTTCGCCTCTTTTCTGGGCGTATTATTCTTCTTTTTCTTCTTTTTTTTCGTCTAATGCATACCCCATCAGTGCAGCAATGCTTATTCAATACCGCCAGCAGATGGAGACACTGGGGGATAATTTTCTAAGGATTTATACTGATTTTTCCTGTCTGAATTTGTCGCACAGAAAGTTGCAGGCCAAATATGTGTGACATTTCTGCGACTTTAGCTTCTAGAGCATTTTTACAACATTATACATAGGTGCTGAATACATAAAAAGCGACTGTTCAGCGACAGACAAGTCGCATCGGCTGAAAGTAGGCCAGAATGTCAGTCCATGTTGGAGCAGGTTTAGATACAGTCTAAAGTATAGATCTCAAAGTCTGTGCACAGAATTTAGCAAGGGCCTCGCACCTTCTGATGCATCAGGTAGGTGCACAATAGCATAGCCTAACCCTCTGTACTTTGGTCTATATTGATGCGGGACATAGACAGCCAGCTGATGACCAATCCATTAGTGCAATGGATGGCTGGAAGCATTTGTCTTTGCCTTTGCAATACCACAGAAGCAATGCATGGTCAATGTACAGCAATGACACACCTGTGTGAACAGCCAGGAGACCCCCCCCCCCCCCATGTTATGTTACATAGTTACATAGTTAGTACGGTCGAAAAAAGACATATGTCCATCAAGTTCAACCAGGGAATTAAGGGGTAGGGGTGTGGCGCGATATTGGGGAAGGGATGAGATTTTATATTTCTTCATAAGCATTAATCTTATTTTGTCAATTAGGAACATTCAGCACCCACCCGCTATCAAGGCAGCTGCCTATCATGTCATGCCCTACCTGCACAGGTGTGCTGGCTACTCAAATGATCCAATTAAGGAGGCCATTTAGTCAGCAGCAGCAGAAGTCCTGTGCCTGGACGCTCCAACAGCGGCCAGACACAAGCAGAAGCAGAAGCAGCAGAAGCAGCAGCAGCACCACCTTTTGTTTTTTGGCTGCAGCAGCAGCAAGGCCCACAGGGCTGGCTAGCTGGCTAGCCAGCAAGCAGGTAGCAATGAAAGTAGGAATCTTTCTTTTTAACCCTGTAAGGGGGTGGTGCACTGTACCCGAAGATACTGCCATATCGGGTCAATGCATAGGGCGACGGAAGCAAGCTTCGAAATCGGCCCCCGTTCTCAAAAATCCATTTAATATATGGTCCCCAGATAGGGGACGTATCAGATATTAAACTGATAAGAACAGATACTACACTTGATCTTAGCCAAAAGGCCGAGAAGCGATAACCGTGAAAGGGGCGGGCCCAACAAGGTGCCCTTCATGGGCACTATCACTGCTTGCTGTCAGGGAGGCTGCCAGACAATTTTCCATGCACACTCTGGGCTGGGGGGCAGTCAACCACCAGTACACACAGCAGAACCTAAACCCATACCATTATTGCTAAGCAGCAAGACAGGGGCCCATTGCACTCCCACGGGGCCTTTTTAAATGCAATCCATAACCCGGATTTGCCAGGAACCCTTCTTACTCCTCCTACTTGCATGTGACACTGGGCTTAGGATCTGCATAGGAAACACACACACAAGCACACACCTACCTTTGTTGCCTGCAGATGCCTCCTTGGCTGTCCCCAAACGGTATCAAACCAACACCCACGGGAAGCTGTAAGCATAGAGGACATGCCTGCACCCCATTGGACTTACCTGTGTGGGTTAAACCCGGGTTATTTGACAACCTATGGCGGTGATGGTTCTGCTCAGGCAGAGCAGTGCTGATGCTCCTCATAAAGCTGTCGCTGCTGTGAAGGTTCTAGGTGACATCACAAATCCCTATGGTTACATACACAACAAAGCTGGGTTGTTGTTGTTTACACTCTGCAAGGCCTGTGGAAGTGAGTGACATCATAGCACTGTAGTTCTGAGGGTTCTAGATGGATGCAACAATCTCCTGTTGCTTCTATGAAGGCCATAATAGACGACATCACCAAACAGCTCCATAGTCACATACACAGCAAAGGAGAGATGTTGTTTACACCTAGTGATGTCAGTGGTATTGAGTGACATCACAGCACAGTGCTAAGGCTCCTGGGCCTGGACACAGCAGCGGCTGCAATATCTCAACGGAGAATACGTTTATATATATGTGTGTGTGTGCGCGTATATATATATATATATATATATATATATATATATATATATATATATATATATACTCCGCCGAAATCACTTTTAAACCCATTTCCACCTTTTTTTCCCTTCTCTTCCTCTTACTTTTTTTTCACGTTTTTTTACGTTTTTCTCCTTTTCGCCTCTTTTCTGGGCGTATTATTCTTCTTTTTCTTCTTTTTTTTCGTCTAATGCATACCCCATCAGTGCAGCAATGCTTATTCAATACCGCCAGCAGATGGAGACACTGGGGGATAATTTTCTAAGGATTTATACTGATTTTTCCTGTCTGAATTTGTCGCACAGAAAGTTGCAGGCCAAATATGTGTGACATTTCTGCGACTTTAGCTTCTAGAGCATTTTTACAACATTATACATAGGTGCTGAATACATAAAAAGCGACTGTTCAGCGACAGACAAGTCGCATCGGCTGAAAGTAGGCCAGAATGTCAGTCCATGTTGGAGCAGGTTTAGATACAGTCTAAAGTATAGATCTCAAAGTCTGTGCACAGAATTTAGCAAGGGCCTCGCACCTTCTGATGCATCAGGTAGGTGCACAATAGCATAGCCTAACCCTCTGTACTTTGGTCTATATTGATGCGGGACATAGACAGCCAGCTGATGACCAATCCATTAGTGCAATGGATGGCTGGAAGCATTTGTCTTTGCCTTTGCAATACCACAGAAGCAATGCATGGTCAATGTACAGCAATGACACACCTGTGTGAACAGCCAGGAGACCCCCCCCCCCCCCATGTTATGTTACATAGTTACATAGTTAGTACGGTCGAAAAAAGACATATGTCCATCAAGTTCAACCAGGGAATTAAGGGGTAGGGGTGTGGCGCGATATTGGGGAAGGGATGAGATTTTATATTTCTTCATAAGCATTAATCTTATTTTGTCAATTAGGAACATTCAGCACCCACCCGCTATCAAGGCAGCTGCCTATCATGTCATGCCCTACCTGCACAGGTGTGCTGGCTACTCAAATGATCCAATTAAGGAGGCCATTTAGTCAGCAGCAGCAGAAGTCCTGTGCCTGGACGCTCCAACAGCGGCCAGACACAAGCAGAAGCAGAAGCAGCAGAAGCAGCAGCAGCACCACCTTTTGTTTTTTGGCTGCAGCAGCAGCAAGGCCCACAGGGCTGGCTAGCTGGCTAGCCAGCAAGCAGGTAGCAATGAAAGTAGGAATCTTTCTTTTTAACCCTGTAAGGGGGTGGTGCACTGTACCCGAAGATACTGCCATATCGGGTCAATGCATAGGGCGACGGAAGCAAGCTTCGAAATCGGCCCCCGTTCTCAAAAATCCATTTAATATATGGTCCCCAGATAGGGGACGTATCAGATATTAAACTGATAAGAACAGATACTACACTTGATCTTAGCCAAAAGGCCGAGAAGCGATAACCGTGAAAGGGGCGGGCCCAACAAGGTGCCCTTCATGGGCACTATCACTGCTTGCTGTCAGGGAGGCTGCCAGACAATTTTCCATGCACACTCTGGGCTGGGGGGCAGTCAACCACCAGTACACACAGCAGAACCTAAACCCATACCATTATTGCTAAGCAGCAAGACAGGGGCCCATTGCACTCCCACGGGGCCTTTTTAAATGCAATCCATAACCCGGATTTGCCAGGAACCCTTCTTACTCCTCCTACTTGCATGTGACACTGGGCTTAGGATCTGCATAGGAAACACACACACAAGCACACACCTACCTTTGTTGCCTGCAGATGCCTCCTTGGCTGTCCCCAAACGGTATCAAACCAACACCCACGGGAAGCTGTAAGCATAGAGGACATGCCTGCACCCCATTGGACTTACCTGTGTGGGTTAAACCCGGGTTATTTGACAACCTATGGCGGTGATGGTTCTGCTCAGGCAGAGCAGTGCTGATGCTCCTCATAAAGCTGTCGCTGCTGTGAAGGTTCTAGGTGACATCACAAATCCCTATGGTTACATACACAACAAAGCTGGGTTGTTGTTGTTTACACTCTGCAAGGCCTGTGGAAGTGAGTGACATCATAGCACTGTAGTTCTGAGGGTTCTAGATGGATGCAACAATCTCCTGTTGCTTCTATGAAGGCCATAATAGACGACATCACCAAACAGCTCCATAGTCACATACACAGCAAAGGAGAGATGTTGTTTACACCTAGTGATGTCAGTGGTATTGAGTGACATCACAGCACAGTGCTAAGGCTCCTGGGCCTGGACACAGCAGCGGCTGCAATATCTCAACGGAGAATACGTTTATATATATGTGTGTGTGTGCGCGTATATATATATATATATATATATATATATATATATATATATATTTCTCCGCCGAAATCACTTTTAAACCCATTTCCACCTTTTTTTCCCTTCTCTTCCTCTTACTTTTTTTTCACGTTTTTTTACGTTTTTCTCCTTTTCGCCTCTTTTCTGGGCGTATTATTCTTCTTTTTCTTCTTTTTTTTCGTCTAATGCATACCCCATCAGTGCAGCAATGCTTATTCAATACCGCCAGCAGATGGAGACACTGGGGGATAATTTTCTAAGGATTTATACTGATTTTTCCTGTCTGAATTTGTCGCACAGAAAGTTGCAGGCCAAATATGTGTGACATTTCTGCGACTTTAGCTTCTAGAGCATTTTTACAACATTATACATAGGTGCTGAATACATAAAAAGCGACTGTTCAGCGACAGACAAGTCGCATCGGCTGAAAGTAGGCCAGAATGTCAGTCCATGTTGGAGCAGGTTTAGATACAGTCTAAAGTATAGATCTCAAAGTCTGTGCACAGAATTTAGCAAGGGCCTCGCACCTTCTGATGCATCAGGTAGGTGCACAATAGCATAGCCTAACCCTCTGTACTTTGGTCTATATTGATGCGGGACATAGACAGCCAGCTGATGACCAATCCATTAGTGCAATGGATGGCTGGAAGCATTTGTCTTTGCCTTTGCAATACCACAGAAGCAATGCATGGTCAATGTACAGCAATGACACACCTGTGTGAACAGCCAGGAGACCCCCCCCCCCCCCATGTTATGTTACATAGTTACATAGTTAGTACGGTCGAAAAAAGACATATGTCCATCAAGTTCAACCAGGGAATTAAGGGGTAGGGGTGTGGCGCGATATTGGGGAAGGGATGAGATTTTATATTTCTTCATAAGCATTAATCTTATTTTGTCAATTAGGAACATTCAGCACCCACCCGCTATCAAGGCAGCTGCCTATCATGTCATGCCCTACCTGCACAGGTGTGCTGGCTACTCAAATGATCCAATTAAGGAGGCCATTTAGTCAGCAGCAGCAGAAGTCCTGTGCCTGGACGCTCCAACAGCGGCCAGACACAAGCAGAAGCAGAAGCAGCAGAAGCAGCAGCAGCACCACCTTTTGTTTTTTGGCTGCAGCAGCAGCAAGGCCCACAGGGCTGGCTAGCTGGCTAGCCAGCAAGCAGGTAGCAATGAAAGTAGGAATCTTTCTTTTTAACCCTGTAAGGGGGTGGTGCACTGTACCCGAAGATACTGCCATATCGGGTCAATGCATAGGGCGACGGAAGCAAGCTTCGAAATCGGCCCCCGTTCTCAAAAATCCATTTAAGGGGACGTATCAGATATTAAACTGATAAGAACAGATACTACACTTGATCTTAGCCAAAAGGCCGAGAAGCGATAACCGTGAAAGGGGCGGGCCCAACAAGGTGCCCTTCATGGGCACTATCACTGCTTGCTGTCAGGGAGGCTGCCAGACAATTTTCCATGCACACTCTGGGCTGGGGGGCAGTCAACCACCAGTACACACAGCAGAACCTAAACCCATACCATTATTGCTAAGCAGCAAGACAGGGGCCCATTGCACTCCCACGGGGCCTTTTTAAATGCAATCCATAACCCGGATTTGCCAGGAACCCTTCTTACTCCTCCTACTTGCATGTGACACTGGGCTTAGGATCTGCATAGGAAACACACACACAAGCACACACCTACCTTTGTTGCCTGCAGATGCCTCCTTGGCTGTCCCCAAACGGTATCAAACCAACACCCACGGGAAGCTGTAAGCATAGAGGACATGCCTGCACCCCATTGGACTTACCTGTGTGGGTTAAACCCGGGTTATTTGACAACCTATGGCGGTGATGGTTCTGCTCAGGCAGAGCAGTGCTGATGCTCCTCATAAAGCTGTCGCTGCTGTGAAGGTTCTAGGTGACATCACAAATCCCTATGGTTACATACACAACAAAGCTGGGTTGTTGTTGTTTACACTCTGCAAGGCCTGTGGAAGTGAGTGACATCATAGCACTGTAGTTCTGAGGGTTCTAGATGGATGCAACAATCTCCTGTTGCTTCTATGAAGGCCATAATAGACGACATCACCAAACAGCTCCATAGTCACATACACAGCAAAGGAGAGATGTTGTTTACACCTAGTGATGTCAGTGGTATTGAGTGACATCACAGCACAGTGCTAAGGCTCCTGGGCCTGGACACAGCAGCGGCTGCAATATCTCAACGGAGAATACGTTTATATATATGTGTGTGTGTGCGCGTATATATATATATATATATATATATATATATATATATATATATATTTCTCCGCCGAAATCACTTTTAAACCCATTTCCACCTTTTTTTCCCTTCTCTTCCTCTTACTTTTTTTTCACGTTTTTTTACGTTTTTCTCCTTTTCGCCTCTTTTCTGGGCGTATTATTCTTCTTTTTCTTCTTTTTTTTCGTCTAATGCATACCCCATCAGTGCAGCAATGCTTATTCAATACCGCCAGCAGATGGAGACACTGGGGGATAATTTTCTAAGGATTTATACTGATTTTTCCTGTCTGAATTTGTCGCACAGAAAGTTGCAGGCCAAATATGTGTGACATTTCTGCGACTTTAGCTTCTAGAGCATTTTTACAACATTATACATAGGTGCTGAATACATAAAAAGCGACTGTTCAGCGACAGACAAGTCGCATCGGCTGAAAGTAGGCCAGAATGTCAGTCCATGTTGGAGCAGGTTTAGATACAGTCTAAAGTATAGATCTCAAAGTCTGTGCACAGAATTTAGCAAGGGCCTCGCACCTTCTGATGCATCAGGTAGGTGCACAATAGCATAGCCTAACCCTCTGTACTTTGGTCTATATTGATGCGGGACATAGACAGCCAGCTGATGACCAATCCATTAGTGCAATGGATGGCTGGAAGCATTTGTCTTTGCCTTTGCAATACCACAGAAGCAATGCATGGTCAATGTACAGCAATGACACACCTGTGTGAACAGCCAGGAGACCCCCCCCCCCCCATGTTATGTTACATAGTTACATAGTTAGTACGGTCGAAAAAAGACATATGTCCATCAAGTTCAACCAGGGAATTAAGGGGTAGGGGTGTGGCGCGATATTGGGGAAGGGATGAGATTTTATATTTCTTCATAAGCATTAATCTTATTTTGTCAATTAGGAACATTCAGCACCCACCCGCTATCAAGGCAGCTGCCTATCATGTCATGCCCTACCTGCACAGGTGTGCTGGCTACTCAAATGATCCAATTAAGGAGGCCATTTAGTCAGCAGCAGCAGAAGTCCTGTGCCTGGACGCTCCAACAGCGGCCAGACACAAGCAGAAGCAGAAGCAGCAGAAGCAGCAGCAGCACCACCTTTTGTTTTTTGGCTGCAGCAGCAGCAAGGCCCACAGGGCTGGCTAGCTGGCTAGCCAGCAAGCAGGTAGCAATGAAAGTAGGAATCTTTCTTTTTAACCCTGTAAGGGGGTGGTGCACTGTACCCGAAGATACTGCCATATCGGGTCAATGCATAGGGCGACGGAAGCAAGCTTCGAAATCGGCCCCCGTTCTCAAAAATCCATTTAATATATGGTCCCCAGATAGGGGACGTATCAGATATTAAACTGATAAGAACAGATTTTTTTTTTTTTTTTTTAAAGCCGAGGAACGTGCTTTCGATTCACCCAAAGTGCAAGAAAAAGTGCAAACGTGTTACACTAAAAAAACGTGCACAAAGGATGCGGTCTATCGCAAGCCCTTCTCCGATAGGAGAGAGGCCCCCCAACAAACCTTACCCTTCGCCTCCGGACCAAAAGGTACCTGCGAGGTTCCAGGTTCGATGTCCCTTTTCGCCGAAGCTACTAGGGGACCACAAATGCTCCCGGCATCCCCCTTGGCGTTAGCCAAGGTATCTGCCCGCAGAGCCGATTACGGTAGGTACCCTGCCAAAGCAGGAGTACCCGGGGTGTTTGCAGGGAGGTGCGGAACCTAATGGCCACACACACCTCCCCTAGACCGCCAGGAGGGACACCCAGAAGGGCTACCGCATCCTGACAAATCCTGTGAACACACAACACGCAAAAAGTGACACAGTGAAACAAAAAAGAAATAAATAAGTGAATGTGTGCAGATATACTGCCCGGACATCCGGCCGGATCTATAAAAATTTCTCTGATCCTAGCCAGAAGGCCGGGAATCAAGAGGTGAGTGCCACAAGGTGAAGAGATTATGGTGCCCGTGCTTCAACTCAGTGAGTCTATTCTCCCAGTGAGTTTCGGCACCTCGGGGTCACCACTCCCCGAGGCACAAAAGTACCTCGGCTCTAGACCCTCTCAGCCTCATGGCGAGACCCGGAGGGAACAGGTCACATCGGGGCAGCCGTCGAGCTGATTCCTCAGAACCAGCCCCGGAAAGCCCTGGTACACCTGCATCCTCCATGCAGCACCCATCCCCACCAGCGTCACTGTACACCGGCATGAAAAACTGATAAGAACAGATTTTTTGATTGAAAGAGCTTTATTTTCCGTTCAGTCATTACAAGTCGTACAATAAATTACAGTCACACAAAGCATGATAGTACAATACACAGCAAAGGTTCCCTAAGCTATACATCGCACACCATGCTACTCTAACATTCAGCTCAATCCTGCAATATAAAGGCACAAGAGATCAAACAAAAACCAAATAATACAATCTGTGATCGGGGTAGGGGTGTGGGCGACTATGTGGGGGTAGGGAGGGGGCGGATCACAGGGCCAAACTGTTGGGCTGTATCTTCAGGGAGACATGGGAGAAGGAGAGGGGTCTTCACTCCTCTTCTTCCTCATCAACGGCCGAGCTGTCCAAGATGGAATAGTCTCTAAGCAGGTTCTTGATGAACCTGCGGCAGTCCCGGACGGACATGTTTTCCCTGTTGATCACGAGGCGGTTCCTGGCAAGCCACACTGCGTCCTTAAAACAGTTCATAAGGCGCCAGGCCTCCTGGATGGCCTCCACGTCGTGGGTCCCAGGGAACAGGCCGTAAAGCACCGAATGGTACGATAGGCAGCTCCTGGGCACTGAGTCTCTGAGTTCCTGTTCTAGGGCGTCCAACAGACCCTGTGCAAAGGGGCACTGCCAAAACACGTGGAAAGATGTTTCCTCCACGTAGGGGCAACGGGGGCAGTACCGGGTCTTGCACAGGTTGCGGGCATGCATGAATGACCTGAGAGAGAGACCTCCCATGACGGCCATCCACGACAAGTCCTTGTGTCCATTGGTAAGCCGCTTTGAGGCCACATTGTTCCAAACTGTCTCTGCAGTGGCTGCGGGGAGTCCCGGAACCAGCTCGGTCGAGTCCTTAGCTCGGATGAGCTTGTGGATTGTCTTTGGCTTCCATAGGTCTGGTTTCAGTCCTTCCAGCTGGTGCTCCCTCACAAACCGGACAACATCCCCATAGAACCAGGGAGTGTTCCAGTTGTAAGGGATGGAGCTGTCCCACTTGTCCCAGCCCAGCTGTCTCCAGAGGGGCATGAGAAGCAAGCGAGACATGGACCTGCCCGCTGAGCCAGTCTTTTCTACAAGAGTCCGCTGCACCGTGACACATGCAAAGGAGGCCCTCAGCAGAGCGGGGATGTCGGGTATTCCCTTCCCACCCTTGCGGGGTTCCTTGTACATCACGGTCCTCTTGACTCTGTCCATTTTGCCCCAGACGAAGCCAAACACTGTCCGGGTGATGGCCTTGCAAACGGTGGTATGGGGAGGCCAGGCCTGTGCGGTATATTGGAGCACAGGCAAAACTTCACTCCGCAGGACAAGTGCCTTGCCTTCCATCGTGAGCTTTCTGGAGCTCCACAGTCCGATCTTCGAGTTTATCCTTCCTAGTCGGTCTTGCCAAGACTTAAGGGCCGCTCCTTCCTTCCCGAACCAGACTCCAAGAATTTGAATGAAGTCCGGCTTAATAGTAAAGGGGAAGGGGGCGGAAGAAGCCAGGTGCCATTCCCCGAAGAGCATGGCCTCCGACTTCCCGCAGTTGACTTTTGCCCCCGAAGCTCTGCCGAAGTCCTCGCAGGTCTGGACGAGTGCAGTCACCGAACGCTGGTCAGCGCAGAAGACGGTCACGTCGTCCATGTAGAGCGAGCACTTGACCTCGTGGCGATCTGGTCCTGGTGCGGTGATGCCTCTGATCTCTCCATTCTGCCGGATAGTCTCAGCGAAGAGCTCTATAACACAAACAAAAAGGAGAGGTGAAAGAGGGCAGCCTTGTCTAACCCCTGAAAGAATAGGAAAGGGGTCAGTCTTCCAGCCGTTCACCAACACCGTGCTGTAAATGTCAAAATACATAACGTTAACAAAAGAGCAAAACATCTTCCCCAGACCCAGCCTGCGCAAAACCCTGTCCATGAATGCGTGGGAGACACGGTCGAACGCCTTCTCCTGATCTAAGCTGACCAGGGCGGCGCGGCCCCCGCGGTCCTGGATGTAATGGACCGTGTCTCTCACAAGGGCAAGGCTGTCGGCAATCCTGCGGCCAGGAATGCTGCAGGTCTGGTCCGGATAGACGATCTGCCCCATGACAGGTTTCAGCCTGTTGGCCAGCACCTTGGCGAGGATCTTGTAGTCCACGTTCAGGAGAGAGATGGGACGCCAGTTTTTCAGGTCACATCTCTCCCCCTTCCGCTTATACAAGATCGTGATCATCCCTTCCCTCAACGACGGAGGCATTCTGCCCCCCACCACCATCTCCTCGTACACCTCCAACAGGTCCGGACAGATCAGGTCACCCAGCGCTACGTAGAGCTCGGCCGGGAGACCGTCACTGCCCGGGGTCCTGCCGGGCTTAAAGGATTTAGCGGCAGAGAGCAGCTCCCCCACCGTCAAGGGATCGTCCATAGCCGCCGCACCTGCGGGATCAACAACGTTAGTGACACCTGACAGGAACCTCTCGGCGGCTTCGGGGTCGGATGACTTGGGGGCGTAGAGGTTGCTGTAGAAGTCGTGGACGACCCCCATCACTTCCTCCTTGCCGCTCCTCATGTGTCCGGTCTCATCTCGTAGCTCAGTCAGGGGCGTGTGGCCGGCATGGAGCTTCCTGAAAAAGAAAGAGTTACATTTCTCACCCTTCTCCAGGTTCTCCACCTTGGAACGAAAGACGATTCGCTTGGATTCCTCCTCAAAGTGCCTTTTCAAGCTCTTTTTGGTCTCCTCCAGCTCCTCCCTGACGTCCCAGCCACACTGGAGCAGGTCCTGCAGGGACCGCAGCTCGCGCTGCAGTTTCCTCAAGTCCCACTTCTTCGCACACGCCTGTTGTCTGCCTTTTGCCTGAAAGAAACAACGGAATTCGACTTTAACATATTCCCACCAATCGCTGATGCACTTGAACAGACATTTGTCATTTCGCCATACAAGGTAAGCATCCCTAAGTTCCTCCATGACCTCCCTCTGCTCCAACAGGGCACAATTCAACTTCCAGGAGCCCGGGCCAGGTGGGAATCCATGGCCCAGAGTCCCCCGGAATCGAATGGCCCTGTGGTCAGAGAAGAAGCAGGGGACCATAGAGTACGACACCTTTCTGACTGCTCTCGAAGTGAAGATGAAGTCTATCCGAGAACGGAGCGAGCCATCGGGGCGGCTCCACGTATAGTTTACGGAGCCGTTCCCGATGGACCCGACAACGTCCTGCAAGGATGCCTCCGTCACCATCTCAATCAGCAGTTTAGACGTCACGTCCAGGCTGGCGGATGTGCCAGAACTGCGCCCGTCCACCTCAATGGGGCAGTTGAAGTCACCACCCAACACTACTGCTCTAGTGGTGGCAAGTTCAGCCCGCAGGGCCTGGAGAACCTCCAGTCGGACATCCCTCTCAGGGGAGGCATACACGTTGATGAGCCGCACGGGCTCACCCGCCCAGGAACCGTCTGCGACAAGAAGTCTGCCACAGACGAGCTCCCGGACGGAATCAAGTGCAAAGTTACCTCCCCTGATCAGGATGGCCACCCCCGCAGACCTATTGTCGCCCCCACCAGACCAGTAGGAAGGGCCGTGAGGCCACTGCCTGGCCAGATGGTTGTAAGACCTAGAAGCAGACAAAGCACATTCCTGCAACATGTAAACATCACACCTCTGGGAATCTAAGAACGTAAGAACAGTCTGAAATCTAAACCAAGCTCTAATACTCCTCACATTAATGCAGAAGATGTTGAGATCAGCCATGGGAATAAAAAGAGAGGTTAGTTCTGATACTAGTTACCAGTCTGGTCGGACGGGTCCTCTTCTCTGGCGCCTGTCGGCTCCTGTGGCTTCTCGTAGCGCCCTTCCAAGAACTCGTCGTAGACCGTGTTGGACGGAGTGTCCAGGATTTTCTTAACCTCTGGGTCCTGCAGCAGCTCCTCCATAGATTGAGCTTGGACTGGCTCTGCTTGGACCTGCTCCACTTGGGCCTGCTCCATCACCTCCTCTCCTTCTGAAGCCTCAAGGCTCTCGCAGACCTGCTCCATCTCCTCCTCCTCATCTGAAGCTTGAGGGGTCTCGCAGGTCTCGATTATCTTTCTTTTGTGGGACTCTTCTGATACGTTGTCCCTTCCTTTCCTCTTCCTCTGTATGGTACCTGGGGGAGGAAGCACAGGAAAGTCCTCCGAAGGGCGGGCACCAGCAGCTGGAGGGGGGTTAGGTGCTGCTGGGCCAGGAGAGAAAGGAGGCTGGGTGGGGCGGGGGGCAGGAGAGAGTGCCCGGGCAGGGGAGGACGGGGCAGGGGTGGGCCGGGCAGGGGAGGACGGGGCAGGGGTGGGCCGGGCAGGGGAGGACGGGGCAGGGGTGGGCCGGGGTGGGGTACGGGGGGCAGGGGTGGGGCGGGATGGGGCAGGAGGGGCAGGGGTGGGACGGGATGGTGTAGGAGGGGCAGGGGTGGGACGGGATGGGGCAGGAGGGGCAGGGGTGGGACGGGATGGGGCAGGGGTGGGACGGGATGGGGCAGGGGTGGGGCGGGATGGGGCAGGAGATGGGGCGGGAGGGGCAGGGGATGGGGCGGGAGGGGCAGGGGAGGGGCGGGACGGGGCAGGGGAGGGGCGGGACGGGGCAGGGGTGGTGGCTTTCGCCTTCTTACCCTCCTTGGTCGGCTTGGCCATCCGTGGTGTTGGCTCCGGAGCTGGGGCTGGCTTCGGTGCTCTCGCTGCCACAGATGCCCATGTTCTCTCCCTCTGGGGGCAGTCCTTGTAGCTGTGGGCTGCCAGTCCGCAGAGGTTGCAGGTCTTGCTCTTGGGGCAGTCCTTGGTCGTGTGACCTGTCACACGGCAATACCTGCAGGCATCCTCCGTACAGTCCTTGCCCTCGTGGCCCATCTTGCCACATCTCCTGCAGGTCTGCGGCATGTCCGGGTAGAAGATAAGTCCTGTGGAGTTGCCCAAGGAAAATGTCGTTGGCAGGTGCTGTAGTCCGTCTGGAGAAGCAGGGTTCTTGTTGAGTCTGACGACCACAGACCACTTGCAGGTCCAGTATCCGAGTGAGTTCAGGATGCGGGTGGGCTCCCTCACCACGGTGCAGAAGCGCTTCAGGAAGGTCGAGATGTCCGTGCCTGGGGTGTGTGGGTTCCGCATTGAGACCGTCACCCGCCTCTCCTCTCTTTGAATAAGGCAGTTGCCCACAAAGCGAGAGAAAGGGGATTCGGGACTCGCCGCTTTCACCACCTCCCAGTATCTTCTACAGGTCCCAATGGTGGCAAAGGTGATGTAGAAGATTCCCGAAAAGAAGGTTGCTATTCCCAGGGTGTCAGCCGTGGGGAAGCCTTGATCCGCCAGCATCTTCTTGCAGAACACGTCGTGGGACATGTCCGGCACCCTTCCGTCCACGGGCTTGAGCTTCAAGGCAACAGTCTGCCTCATCCAGGGCTCCAGGGTTGGAGCTTCCAGGTTAGGAATTCTGCCGCCCTTCTGCCTTGCCGTGGTGGAGGTTGAAGCTTGCTGTGGTTGGGGCTGGACCTCCAGGCCTTGCCCTGCAGCCTCCTGGGTGGACTTGCTGGTTGAGGCCATGGCTTCTTCCAGCAGGCTCTTTTCTGCTTCCTTGCTTGCTTGTGGAGAGAGGCTTCGCAAAGTCTTCTTTCCCGGGTGGGAGGAGCTATGCAGATCCGGTCCCGGTGGGAGGAGCTATGCAAATCCTTCTCCAGAGGCAGCGAGTTTCTTCGAAAAGATTCTGCGCCGCCTTCCTCTTCGCCGCTGTTCCGGAATTCACCGCCGATTCCCTTCTTCCAGGTTCTTCGTCGGCTTCTTCCGGAGCTGCAGTCTTCAAGATCTTCTCCTTCTTCAGATGTTCCGAGGCAGGCAGGAGACGATCTTCAGGTGGTATGCTCTAGAGAAATGCGGTTCTAATAAGAACGAAAAGTACTGCAATCGTACTACGCAAAATCTCTACCACAATGCTTGGAGTTCTTCAGACCGTAGCGATCATGGTATCTCCCCTGCCAGGTAAGTATTAAATATTAAACTGATAAGAACAGATTTTTTTTTTTTTTTTTTATCTAAAGCCGAGGAACGTGCTTTCGATTCACCCAAAGTGCAAGAAAAAGTGCAAACGTGTTACACTAAAAAAACGTGCACAAAGGATGCGGTCTATCGCAAGCCCTTCTCCGATAGGAGAGAGGCCCCCCAACAAACCTTACCCTTCGCCTCCGGACCAAATGGTACCTGCGAGGTTCCAGGTTCGATGTCCCTTTTCGCCGAAGCTACTAGGGGACCACAAATGCTCCCGGCATCCCCCTTGGCGTTAGCCAAGGTATCTGCCCGCAGAGCCGATTACGGTAGGTACCCTGCCAAAGCAGGAGTACCCGGGGTGTTTGCAGGGAGGTGCGGAACCTAATGGCCACACACACCTCCCCTAGACCGCCAGGAGGGACACCCAGAAGGGCTACCGCATCCTGACCAATCCTGTGAACACACAACACGCAAAAGGTGACACAGTGAGACAAAAAAGAAATAAATAAGTGAATGTGTGCAGATATACTGCCCGGACATCCGGCCGGATCAATAAAAATTTCTCTGATCCTAGCCAGAAGGCCGGGAATCAAGAGGTGAGTGCCACAAGGTGAAGAGATTATGGTGCCCGTGCTTCAACTCAGTGAGTCTATTCTCCCAGTGAGTTTCGGCACCTCGGGGTCACCACTCCCCGAGGCACAAAAGTACCTCGGCTCTAGACCCTCTCAGCCTCATGGCGAGACCCGGAGGGAACAGGTCACATCGGGGCAGCCGTCGAGCTGATTCCTCAGAACCAGCCCCGGAAAGCCCTGGTACACCTGCATCCTCCATGCAGCACCCATCCCCACCAGCATGAAAACTGATAAGAACAGATACTACACTTGATCTTAGCCAAAAGGCCGAGAAGCGATAACCGTGAAAGGGGCGGGCCCAACAAGGTGCCCTTCATGGGCACTATCACTGCTTGCTGTCAGGGAGGCTGCCAGACAATTTTCCATGCACACTCTGGGCTGGGGGGCAGTCAACCACCAGTACACACAGCAGAACCTAAACCCATACCATTATTGCTAAGCAGCAAGACAGGGGCCCATTGCACTCCCACGGGGCCTTTTTAAATGCAATCCATAACCCGGATTTGCCAGGAACCCTTCTTACTCCTCCTACTTGCATGTGACACTGGGCTTAGGATCTGCATAGGAAACACACACACAAGCACACACCTACCTTTGTTGCCTGCAGATGCCTCCTTGGCTGTCCCCAAACGGTATCAAACCAACACCCACGGGAAGCTGTAAGCATAGAGGACATGCCTGCACCCCATTGGACTTACCTGTGTGGGTTAATCCCGGGTTATTTGACAACCTATGGCGGTGATGGTTCTGCTCAGGCAGAGCAGTGCTGATGCTCCTCATAAAGCTGTCGCTGCTGTGAAGGTTCTAGGTGACATCACAAATCCCTATGGTTACATACACAACAAAGCTGGGTTGTTGTTGTTTACACTCTGCAAGGCCTGTGGAAGTGAGTGACATCATAGCACTGTAGTTCTGAGGGTTCTAGATGGATGCAAAAATCTCCTGTTGCTTCTATGAAGGCCATAATAGACGACATCACCAAACAGCTCCATAGTCACATACACAGCAAAGGAGAGATGTTGTTTACACCTAGTGATGTCAGTGGTATTGAGTGACATCACAGCACAGTGCTAAGGCTCCTGGGCCTGGACACAGCAGCGGCTGCAATATCTCAACGGAGAATACGTTTATATATATGTGTGTGTGTGCGCGTATATATATATATATATATATATATATATATATATATATATTTCTCCGCCGAAATCACTTTTAAACCCATTTCCACCTTTTTTTCCCTTCTCTTCCTCTTACTTTTTTTTCACGTTTTTTTACGTTTTTCTCCTTTTCGCCTCTTTTCTGGGCGTATTATTCTTCTTTTTCTTCTTTTTTTTCGTCTAATGCATACCCCATCAGTGCAGCAATGCTTATTCAATACCGCCAGCAGATGGAGACACTGGGGGATAATTTTCTAAGGATTTATACTGATTTTTCCTGTCTGAATTTGTCGCACAGAAAGTTGCAGGCCAAATATGTGTGACATTTCTGCGACTTTAGCTTCTAGAGCATTTTTACAACATTATACATAGGTGCTGAATACATAAAAAGCGACTGTTCAGCGACAGACAAGTCGCATCGGCTGAAAGTAGGCCAGAATGTCAGTCCATGTTGGAGCAGGTTTAGATACAGTCTAAAGTATAGATCTCAAAGTCTGTGCACAGAATTTAGCAAGGGCCTCGCACCTTCTGATGCATCAGGTAGGTGCACAATAGCATAGCCTAACCCTCTGTACTTTGGTCTATATTGATGCGGGACATAGACAGCCAGCTGATGACCAATCCATTAGTGCAATGGATGGCTGGAAGCATTTGTCTTTGCCTTTGCAATGCCACAGAAGCAATGCATGGTCAATGTACAGCAATGACACACCTGTGTGAACAGCCAGGAGACCCCCCCCCCCCCCCCCCCATGTTATGTTACATAGTTACATAGTTAGTACGGTCGAAAAAAGACATATGTCCATCAAGTTCAACCAGGGAATTAAGGGGTAGGGGTGTGGGCGCGATATTGGGGAAGGGATGAGATTTTATATTTCTTCATAAGCATTAATCTTATTTTGTCAATTAGGAACATTCAGCACCCACCCGCTATCAAGGCAGCTGCCTATCATGTCATGCCCTACCTGCACAGGTGTGCTGGCTACTCAAATGATCCAATTAAGGAGGCCATTTAGTCAGCAGCAGCAGAAGTCCTGTGCCTGGACGCTCCAACAGCGGCCAGACACAAGCAGAAGCAGAAGCAGCAGAAGCAGCAGCAGCACCACCTTTTGTTTTTTGGCTGCAGCAGCAGCAAGGCCCACAGGGCTGGCTAGCTGGCTAGCCAGCAAGCAGGTAGCAATGAAAGTAGGAATCTTTCTTTTTAACCCTGTAAGGGGGTGGTGCACTGTACCCGAAGATACTGCCATATCGGGTCAATGCATAGGGCGACGGAAGCAAGCTTCGAAATCGGCCCCCGTTCTCAAAAATCCATTTAATATATGGTCCCCAGATAGGGGACGTATCAGATATTAAACTGATAAGAACAGATACTACACTTGATCTTAGCCAAAAGGCCGAGAAGCGATAACCGTGAAAGGGGCGGGCCCAACAAGGTGCCCTTCATGGGCACTATCACTGCTTGCTGTCAGGGAGGCTGCCAGACAATTTTCCATGCACACTCTGGGCTGGGGGGCAGTCAACCACCAGTACACACAGCAGAACCTAAACCCATACCATTATTGCTAAGCAGCAAGACAGGGGCCCATTGCACTCCCACGGGGCCTTTTTAAATGCAATCCATAACCCGGATTTGCCAGGAACCCTTCTTACTCCTCCTACTTGCATGTGACACTGGGCTTAGGATCTGCATAGGAAACACACACACAAGCACACACCTACCTTTGTTGCCTGCAGATGCCTCCTTGGCTGTCCCCAAACGGTATCAAACCAACACCCACGGGAAGCTGTAAGCATAGAGGACATGCCTGCACCCCATTGGACTTACCTGTGTGGGTTAAACCCGGGTTATTTGACAACCTATGGCGGTGATGGTTCTGCTCAGGCAGAGCAGTGCTGATGCTCCTCATAAAGCTGTCGCTGCTGTGAAGGTTCTAGGTGACATCACAAATCCCTATGGTTACATACACAACAAAGCTGGGTTGTTGTTGTTTACACTCTGCAAGGCCTGTGGAAGTGAGTGACATCATAGCACTGTAGTTCTGAGGGTTCTAGATGGATGCAACAATCTCCTGTTGCTTCTATGAAGGCCATAATAGACGACATCACCAAACAGCTCCATAGTCACATACACAGCAAAGGAGAGATGTTGTTTACACCTAGTGATGTCAGTGGTATTGAGTGACATCACAGCACAGTGCTAAGGCTCCTGGGCCTGGACACAGCAGCGGCTGCAATATCTCAACGGAGAATACGTTTATATATATGTGTGTGTGTGCGCGTATATATATATATATATATATATATATATATATATTTCTCCGCCGAAATCACTTTTAAACCCATTTCCACCTTTTTTTCCCTTCTCTTCCTCTTACTTTTTTTTCACGTTTTTTTACGTTTTTCTCCTTTTCGCCTCTTTTCTGGGCGTATTATTCTTCTTTTTCTTCTTTTTTTTCGTCTAATGCATACCCCATCAGTGCAGCAATGCTTATTCAATACCGCCAGCAGATGGAGACACTGGGGGATAATTTTCTAAGGATTTATACTGATTTTTCATGTCTGAATTTGTCGCACAGAAAGTTGCAGGCCAAATATGTGTGACATTTCTGCGACTTTAGCTTCTAGAGCATTTTTACAACATTATACATAGGTGCTGAATACATAAAAAGCGACTGTTCAGCGACAGACAAGTCGCATCGGCTGAAAGTAGGCCAGAATGTCAGTCCATGTTGGAGCAGGTTTAGATACAGTCTAAAGTATAGATCTCAAAGTCTGTGCACAGAATTTAGCAAGGGCCTCGCACCTTCTGATGCATCAGGTAGGTGCACAATAGCATAGCCTAACCCTCTGTACTTTGGTCTATATTGATGCGGGACATAGACAGCCAGCTGATGACCAATCCATTAGTGCAATGGATGGCTGGAAGCATTTGTCTTTGCCTTTGCAATACCACAGAAGCAATGCATGGTCAATGTACAGCAATGACACACCTGTGTGAACAGCCAGGAGACCCCCCCCCCCCCCATGTTATGTTACATAGTTACATAGTTAGTACGGTCGAAAAAAGACATATGTCCATCAAGTTCAACCAGGGAATTAAGGGGTAGGGGTGTGGCGCGATATTGGGGAAGGGATGAGATTTTATATTTCTTCATAAGCATTAATCTTATTTTGTCAATTAGGAACATTCAGCACCCACCCGCTATCAAGGCAGCTGCCTATCATGTCATGACCTACCTGCACAGGTGTGCTGGCTACTCAAATGATCCAATTAAGGAGGCCATTTAGTCAGCAGCAGCAGAAGTCCTGTGCCTGGACGCTCCAACAGCGGCCAGACACAAGCAGAAGCAGAAGCAGCAGAAGCAGCAGCAGCACCACCTTTTGTTTTTTGGCTGCAGCAGCAGCAAGGCCCACAGGGCTGGCTAGCTGGCTAGCCAGCAAGCAGGTAGCAATGAAAGTAGGAATCTTTCTTTTTAACCCTGTAAGGGGGTGGTGCACTGTACCCGAAGATACTGCCATATCGGGTCAATGCATAGGGCGACGGAAGCAAGCTTCGAAATCGGCCCCCGTTCTCAAAAATCCATTTAATATATGGTCCCCAGATAGGGGACGTATCAGATATTAAACTGATAAGAACAGATACTACACTTGATCTTAGCCAAAAGGCCGAGAAGCGATAACCGTGAAAGGGGCGGGCCCAACAAGGTGCCCTTCATGGGCACTATCACTGCTTGCTGTCAGGGAGGCTGCCAGACAATTTTCCATGCACACTCTGGGCTGGGGGGCAGTCAACCACCAGTACACACAGCAGAACCTAAACCCATACCATTATTGCTAAGCAGCAAGACAGGGGCCCATTGCACTCCCACGGGGCCTTTTTAAATGCAATCCATAACCCGGATTTGCCAGGAACCCTTCTTACTCCTCCTACTTGCATGTGACACTGGGCTTAGGATCTGCATAGGAAACACACACACAAGCACACACCTACCTTTGTTGCCTGCAGATGCCTCCTTGGCTGTCCCCAAACGGTATCAAACCAACACCCACGGGAAGCTGTAAGCATAGAGGACATGCCTGCACCCCATTGGACTTACCTGTGTGGGTTAAACCCGGGTTATTTGACAACCTATGGCGGTGATGGTTCTGCTCAGGCAGAGCAGTGCTGATGCTCCTCATAAAGCTGTCGCTGCTGTGAAGGTTCTAGGTGACATCACAAATCCCTATGGTTACATACACAACAAAGCTGGGTTGTTGTTGTTTACACTCTGCAAGGCCTGTGGAAGTGAGTGACATCATAGCACTGTAGTTCTGAGGGTTCTAGATGGATGCAACAATCTCCTGTTGCTTCTATGAAGGCCATAATAGACGACATCACCAAACAGCTCCATAGTCACATACACAGCAAAGGAGAGATGTTGTTTACACCTAGTGATGTCAGTGGTATTGAGTGACATCACAGCACAGTGCTAAGGCTCCTGGGCCTGGACACAGCAGCGGCTGCAATATCTCAACGGAGAATACGTTTATATATATATGTGTGTGTGTGCGCGTATATATATATATATATATATATATATATATATATATATTTCTCCGCCGAAATCACTTTTAAACCCATTTCCACCTTTTTTTCCCTTCTCTTCCTCTTACTTTTTTTTCACGTTTTTTTACGTTTTTCTCCTTTTCGCCTCTTTTCTGGGCGTATTATTCTTCTTTTTCTTCTTTTTTTTCGTCTAATGCATACCCCATCAGTGCAGCAATGCTTATTCAATGCCGCCAGCAGATGGAGACACTGGGGGATAATTTTCTAAGGATTTATACTGATTTTTCCTGTCTGAATTTGTCGCACAGAAAGTTGCAGGCCAAATATGTGTGACATTTCTGCGACTTTAGCTTCTAGAGCATTTTTACAACATTATACATAGGTGCTGAATACATAAAAAGCGACTGTTCAGCGACAGACAAGTCGCATCGGCTGAAAGTAGGCCAGAATGTCAGTCCATGTTGGAGCAGGTTTAGATACAGTCTAAAGTATAGATCTCAAAGTCTGTGCACAGAATTTAGCAAGGGCCTCGCACCTTCTGATGCATCAGGTAGGTGCACAATAGCATAGCCTAACCCTCTGTACTTTGGTCTATATTGATGCGGGACATAGACAGCCAGCTGATGACCAATCCATTAGTGCAATGGATGGCTGGAAGCATTTGTCTTTGCCTTTGCAATACCACAGAAGCAATGCATGGTCAATGTACAGCAATGACACACCTGTGTGAACAGCCAGGAGACCCCCCCCCCCCCCATGTTATGTTACATAGTTACATAGTTAGTACGGTCGAAAAAAGACATATGTCCATCAAGTTCAACCAGGGAATTAAGGGGTAGGGGTGTGGCGCGATATTGGGGAAGGGATGAGATTTTATATTTCTTCATAAGCATTAATCTTATTTTGTCAATTAGGAACATTCAGCACCCACCCGCTATCAAGGCAGCTGCCTATCATGTCATGCCCTACCTGCACAGGTGTGCTGGCTACTCAAATGATCCAATTAAGGAGGCCATTTAGTCAGCAGCAGCAGAAGTCCTGTGCCTGGACGCTCCAACAGCGGCCAGACACAAGCAGAAGCAGCAGAAGCAGCAGAAGCAGCAGCAGCACCACCTTTTGTTTTTTGGCTGCAGCAGCAGCAAGGCCCACAGGGCTGGCTAGCTGGCTAGCCAGCAAGCAGGTAGCAATGAAAGTAGGAATCTTTCTTTTTAACCCTGTAAGGGGGTGGTGCACTTTACCCGAAGATACTGCCATATCAGGTCAATGCATAGGGCGACGGAAGCAAGCTTCGAAATCGGCCCCCGTTCTCAAAAATCCATTTAATATATGGTCCCCAGATAGGGGACGTATCAGATATTAAACTGATAAGAACAGATACTACACTTGATCTTAGCCAAAAGGCCGAGAAGCGATAACCGTGAAAGGGGCGGGCCCAACAAGGTGCCCTTCATGGGCACTATCACTGCTTGCTGTCAGGGAGGCTGCCAGACAATTTTCCATGCACACTCTGGGCTGGGGGGCAGTCAACCACCAGTACACACAGCAGAACCTAAACCCATACCATTATTGCTAAGCAGCAAGACAGGGGCCCATTGCACTCCCACGGGGCCTTTTTAAATGCAATCCATAACCCGGATTTGCCAGGAACCCTTCTTACTCCTCCTACTTGCATGTGACACTGGGCTTAGGATCTGCATAGGAAACACACACACAAGCACACACCTACCTTTGTTGCCTGCAGATGCCTCCTTGGCTGTCCCCAAACGGTATCAAACCAACACCCACGGGAAGCTGTAAGCATAGAGGACATGCCTGCACCCCATTGGACTTACCTGTGTGGGTTAAACCCGGGTTATTTGACAACCTATGGCGGTGATGGTTCTGCTCAGGCAGAGCAGTGCTGATGCTCCTCATAAAGCTGTCGCTGCTGTGAAGGTTCTAGGTGACATCACAAATCCCTATGGTTACATACACAACAAAGCTGGGTTGTTGTTGTTTACACTCTGCAAGGCCTGTGGAAGTGAGTGACATCATAGCACTGTAGTTCTGAGGGTTCTAGATGGATGCAACAATCTCCTGTTGCTTCTATGAAGGCCATAATAGACGACATCACCAAACAGCTCCATAGTCACATACACAGCAAAGGAGAGATGTTGTTTACACCTAGTGATGTCAGTGGTATTGAGTGACATCACAGCACAGTGCTAAGGCTCCTGGGCCTGGACACAGCAGCGGCTGCAATATCTCAACGGAGAATACGTTTATATATATGTGTGTGTGTGCGCGTATATATATATATATATATATATATATATATATATATTTCTCCGCCGAAATCACTTTTAAACCCATTTCCACCTTTTTTTCCCTTCTCTTCCTCTTACTTTTTTTTCACGTTTTTTTACGTTTTTCTCCTTTTCGCCTATTTTCTGGGCGTATTATTCTTCTTTTTCTTCTTTTTTTTCGTCTAATGCATACCCCATCAGTGCAGCAATGCTTATTCAATACCGCCAGCAGATGGAGACACTGGGGGATAATTTTCTAAGGATTTATACTGATTTTTCCTGTCTGAATTTGTCGCACAGAAAGTTGCAGGCCAAATATGTGTGACATTTCTGCGACTTTAGCTTCTAGAGCATTTTTACAACATTATACATAGGTGCTGAATACATAAAAAGCGACTGTTCAGCGACAGACAAGTCGCATCGGCTGAAAGTAGGCCAGAATGTCAGTCCATGTTGGAGCAGGTTTAGATACAGTCTAAAGTATAGATCTCAAAGTCTGTGCACAGAATTTAGCAAGGGCCTCGCACCTTCTGATGCATCAGGTAGGTGCACAATAGCATAGCCTAACCCTCTGTACTTTGGTCTATATTGATGCGGGACATAGACAGCCAGCTGATGACCAATCCATTAGTGCAATGGATGGCTGGAAGCATTTGTCTTTGCCTTTGCAATACCACAGAAGCAATGCATGGTCAATGTACAGCAATGACACACCTGTGTGAACAGCCAGGAGCCCCCCCCCATGTTATGTTACATAGTTACATAGTTAGTACGGTCGAAAAAAGACATATGTCCATCAAGTTCAACCAGGGAATTAAGGGGTAGGGGTGTGGCGCGATATTGGGGAAGGGATGAGATTTTATATTTCTTCATAAGCATTAATCTTATTTTGTCAATTAGGAACATTCAGCACCCACCCGCTATCAAGGCAGCTGCCTATCATGTCATGCCCTACCTGCACAGGTGTGCTGGCTACTCAAATGATCCAATTAAGGAGGCCATTTAGTCAGCAGCAGCAGAAGTCCTGTGCCTGGACGCTCCAACAGCGGCCAGACACAAGCAGAAGCAGAAGCAGCAGAAGCAGCAGCAGCACCACCTTTTGTTTTTTGGCTGCAGCAGCAGCAAGGCCCACAGGGCTGGCTAGCTGGCTAGCCAGCAAGCAGGTAGCAATGAAAGTAGGAATCTTTCTTTTTAACCCTGTAAGGGGGTGGTGCACTGTACCCGAAGATACTGCCATATCGGGTCAATGCATAGGGCGACGGAAGCAAGCTTCGAAATCGGCCCCCGTTCTCAAAAATCCATTTAATATATGGTCCCCAGATAGGGGACGTATCAGATATTAAACTGATAAGAACAGATACTACACTTGATCTTAGCCAAAAGGCCGAGAAGCGATAACCGTGAAAGGGGCGGGCCCAACAAGGTGCCCTTCATGGGCACTATCACTGCTTGCTGTCAGGGAGGCTGCCAGACAATTTTCCATGCACACTCTGGGCTGGGGGGCAGTCAACCACCAGTACACACAGCAGAACCTAAACCCATACCATTATTGCTAAGCAGCAAGACAGGGGCCCATTGCACTCCCACGGGGCCTTTTTAAATGCAATCCATAACCCGGATTTGCCAGGAACCCTTCTTACTCCTCCTACTTGCATGTGACACTGGGCTTAGGATCTGCATAGGAAACACACACACAAGCACACACCTACCTTTGTTGCCTGCAGATGCCTCCTTGGCTGTCCCCAAACGGTATCAAACCAACACCCACGGGAAGCTGTAAGCATAGAGGACATGCCTGCACCCCATTGGACTTACCTGTGTGGGTTAAACCCGGGTTATTTGACAACCTATGGCGGTGATGGTTCTGCTCAGGCAGAGCAGTGCTGATGCTCCTCATAAAGCTGTCGCTGCTGTGAAGGTTCTAGGTGACATCACAAATCCCTATGGTTACATACACAACAAAGCTGGGTTGTTGTTGTTTACACTCTGCAAGGCCTGTGGAAGTGAGTGACATCATAGCACTGTAGTTCTGAGGGTTCTAGATGGATGCAACAATCTCCTGTTGCTTCTATGAAGGCCATAATAGACGACATCACCAAACAGCTCCATAGTCACATACACAGCAAAGGAGAGATGTTGTTTACACCTAGTGATGTCAGTGGTATTGAGTGACATCACAGCACAGTGCTAAGGCTCCTGGGCCTGGACACAGCAGCGGCTGCAATATCTCAACGGAGAATACGTTTATATATATATGTGTGTGTGTGCGCGTATATATATATATATATATATATATATATATATATATATATATATATTTCTCCGCCGAAATCACTTTTAAACCCATTTCCACCTTTTTTTCCCTTCTCTTCCTCTTACTTTTTTTTCACGTTTTTTTACGTTTTTCCTTTTCGCCTCTTTTCTGGGCGTATTATTCTTCTTTTTCTTCTTTTTTTTCGTCTAATGCATACCCCATCAGTGCAGCAATGCTTATTCAATACCGCCAGCAGATGGAGACACTGGGGGATAATTTTCTAAGGATTTATACTGATTTTTCCTGTCTGAATTTGTCGCACAGAAAGTTGCAGGCCAAATATGTGTGACATTTCTGCGACTTTAGCTTCTAGAGCATTTTTACAACATTATACATAGGTGCTGAATACATAAAAAGCGACTGTTCAGCGACAGACAAGTCGCATCGGCTGAAAGTAGGCCAGAATGTCAGTCCATGTTGGAGCAGGTTTAGATACAGTCTAAAGTATAGATCTCAAAGTCTGTGCACAGAATTTAGCAAGGGCCTCGCACCTTCTGATGCATCAGGTAGGTGCACAATAGCATAGCCTAACCCTCTGTACTTTGGTCTATATTGATGCGGGACATAGACAGCCAGCTGATGACCAATCCATTAGTGCAATGGATGGCTGGAAGCATTTGTCTTTGCCTTTGCAATACCACAGAAGCAATGCATGGTCAATGTACAGCAATGACACACCTGTGTGAACAGCCAGGAGACCCCCCCCCCCCCATGTTATGTTACATAGTTACATAGTTAGTACGGTCGAAAAAAGACATATGTCCATCAAGTTCAACCAGGGAATTAAGGGGTAGGGGTGTGGCGCGATATTGGGGAAGGGATGAGATTTTATATTTCTTCATAAGCATTAATCTTATTTTGTCAATTAGGAACATTCAGCACCCACCCGCTATCAAGGCAGCTGCCTATCATGTCATGCCCTACCTGCACAGGTGTGCTGGCTACTCAAATGATCCAATTAAGGAGGCCATTTAGTCAGCAGCAGCAGAAGTCCTGTGCCTGGACGCTCCAACAGCGGCCAGACACAAGCAGAAGCAGCAGAAGCACCACCTTTTGTTTTTTGGCTGCAGCAGCAGCAAGGCCCACAGGGCTGGCTAGCTGGCTAGCCAGCAAGCAGGTAGCAATGAAAGTAGGAATCTTTCTTTTTAACCCTGTAAGGGGGTGGTGCACTGTACCCGAAGATACTGCCATATCGGGTCAATGCATAGGGCGACGGAAGCAAGCTTCGAAATCGGCCCCCGTTCTCAAAAATCCATTTAATATATGGTCCCCAGATAGGGGACGTATCAGATATTAAACTGATAAGAACAGATACTACACTTGATCTTAGCCAAAAGGCCGAGAAGCGATAACCGTGAAAGGGGCGGGCCCAACAAGGTGCCCTTCATGGGCACTATCACTGCTTGCTGTCAGGGAGGCTGCCAGACAATTTTCCATGCACACTCTGGGCTGGGGGGCAGTCAACCACCAGTACACACAGCAGAACCTAAACCCATACCATTATTGCTAAGCAGCAAGACAGGGGCCCATTGCACTCCCACGGGGCCTTTTTAAATGCAATCCATAACCCGGATTTGCCAGGAACCCTTCTTACTCCTCCTACTTGCATGTGACACTGGGCTTAGGATCTGCATAGGAAACACACACACAAGCACACACCTACCTTTGTTGCCTGCAGATGCCTCCTTGGCTGTCCCCAAACGGTATCAAACCAACACCCACGGGAAGCTGTAAGCATAGAGGACATGCCTGCACCCCATTGGACTTACCTGTGTGGGTTAAACCCGGGTTATTTGACAACCTATGGCGGTGATGGTTCTGCTCAGGCAGAGCAGTGCTGATGCTCCTCATAAAGCTGTCGCTGCTGTGAAGGTTCTAGGTGACATCACAAATCCCTATGGTTACATACACAACAAAGCTGGGTTGTTGTTGTTTACACTCTGCAAGGCCTGTGGAAGTGAGTGACATCACAGCACTGTAGTTCTGAGGGTTCTAGATGGATGCAACAATCTCCTGTTGCTTCTATGAAGGCCATAATAGACGACATCACCAAACAGCTCCATAGTCACATACACAGCAAAGGAGAGATGTTGTTTACACCTAGTGATGTCAGTGGTATTGAGTGACATCACAGCACAGTGCTAAGGCTCCTGGGCCTGGACACAGCAGCGGCTGCAATATCTCAACGGAGAATACGTTTATATATATATGTGTGTGTGTGCGCGTATATATATATATATATATATATATATATATATATATATATATATATTCTCCGCCGAAATCACTTTTAAACCCATTTCCACCTTTTTTTCCCTTCTCTTCCTCTTACTTTTTTTTCACGTTTTTTTACGTTTTTCTCCTTTTCGCCTCTTTTCTGGGCGTATTATTCTTCTTTTTCTTCTTTTTTTTCGTCTAATGCATACCCCATCAGTGCAGCAATGCTTATTCAATAAGCAGATGGAGACACTGGGGGATAATTTTCTAAGGATTTATACTGATTTTTCCTGTCTGAATTTGTCGCACAGAAAGTTGCAGGCCAAATATGTGTGACATTTCTGCGACTTTAGCTTCTAGAGCATTTTTACAACATTATACATAGGTGCTGAATACATAAAAAGCGACTGTTCAGCGACAGACAAGTCGCATCGGCTGAAAGTAGGCCAGAATGTCAGTCCATGTTGGAGCAGGTTTAGATACAGTCTAAAGTATAGATCTCAAAGTCTGTGCACAGAATTTAGCAAGGGCCTCGCACCTTCTGATGCATCAGGTAGGTGCACAATAGCATAGCCTAACCCTCTGTACTTTGGTCTATATTGATGCGGGACATAGACAGCCAGCTGATGACCAATCCATTCGTGCAATGGATGGCTGGAAGCATTTGTCTTTGCCTTTGCAATACCACAGAAGCAATGCATGGTCAATGTACAGCAATGACACACCTGTGTGAACAGCCAGGAGACCCCCCCCCCCCCCCCCCATGTTATGTTACATAGTTACATAGTTAGTACGGTCGAAAAAAGACATATGTCCATCAAGTTCAACCAGGGAATTAAGGGGTAGGGGTGTGGCGCGATATTGGGGAAGGGATGAGATTTTATATTTCTTCATAAGCATTAATCTTATTTTGTCAATTAGGAACATTCAGCACCCACCCGCTATCAAGGCAGCTGCCTATCATGTCATGCCCTACCTGCACAGGTGTGCTGGCTACTCAAATGATCCAATTAAGGAGGCCATTTAGTCAGCAGCAGCAGAAGTCCTGTGCCTGGACGCTCCAACAGCGGCCAGACACAAGCAGAAGCAGAAGCAGCAGAAGCAGCAGCAGCACCACCTTTTGTTTTTTGGCTGCAGCAGCAGCAAGGCCCACAGGGCTGGCTAGCTGGCTAGCCAGCAAGCAGGTAGCAATGAAAGTAGGAATCTTTCTTTTTAACCCTGTAAGGGGGTGGTGCACTGTACCCGAAGATACTGCCATATCAGGTCAATGCATAGGGCGACGGAAGCAAGCTTCGAAATCGGCCCCCGTTCTCAAAAATCCATTTAATATATGGTCCCCAGTTAGGGGACGTATCAGATATTAAACTGATAAGAACAGATACTACACTTGATCTTAGCCAAAAGGCCGAGAAGCGATAACCGTGAAAGGGGCGGGCCCAACAAGGTGCCCTTCATGGGCACTATCACTGCTTGCTGTCAGGGAGGCTGCCAGACAATTTTCCATGCACACTCTGGGCTGGGGGGCAGTCAACCACCAGTACACACAGCAGAACCTAAACCCATACCATTATTGCTAAGCAGCAAGACAGGGGCCCATTGCACTCCCACGGGGCCTTTTTAAATGCAATCCATAACCCGGATTTGCCAGGAACCCTTCTTACTCCTCCTACTTGCATGTGACACTGGGCTTAGGATCTGCATAGGAAACACACACACAAGCACACACCTACCTTTGTTGCCTGCAGATGCCTCCTTGGCTGTCCCCAAACGGTATCAAACCAACACCCACGGGAAGCTGTAAGCATAGAGGACATGCCTGCACCCCATTGGACTTACCTGTGTGGGTTAAACCCGGGTTATTTGACAACCTATGGCGGTGATGGTTCTGCTCAGGCAGAGCAGTGCTGATGCTCCTCATAAAGCTGTCGCTGCTGTGAAGGTTCTAGGTGACATCACAAATCCCTATGGTTACATACACAACAAAGCTGGGTTGTTGTTGTTTACACTCTGCAAGGCCTGTGGAAGTGAGTGACATCATAGCACTGTAGTTCTGAGGGTTCTAGATGGATGCAACAATCTCCTGTTGCTTCTATGAAGGCCATAATAGACGACATCACCAAACAGCTCCATAGTCACATACACAGCAAAGGAGAGATGTTGTTTACACCTAGTGATGTCAGTGGTATTGAGTGACATCACAGCACAGTGCTAAGGCTCCTGGGCCTGGACACAGCAGCGGCTGCAATATCTCAACGGAGAATACGTTTATATATATATGTGTGTGTGTGCGCGTATATATATATATATATATATATATATATATATATATATATATATATTTCTCCGCCGAAATCACTTTTAAACCCATTTCCACCTTTTTTTCCCTTCTCTTCCTCTTACTTTTTTTTCACGTTTTTCTCCTTTTCGCCTCTTTTCTGGGCGTATTATTCTTCTTTTTCTTCTTTTTTTTCGTCTAATGCATACCCCATCAGTGCAGCAATGCTTATTCAATACCGCCAGCAGATGGAGACACTGGGGGATAATTTTCTAAGGATTTATACTGATTTTTCCTGTCTGAATTTGTCGCACAGAAAGTTGCAGGCCAAATATGTGTGACATTTCTGCGACTTTAGCTTCTAGAGCATTTTTACAACATTATACATAGGTGCTGAATACATAAAAAGCGACTGTTCAGCGACAGACAAGTCGCATCGGCTGAAAGTAGGCCAGAATGTCAGTCCATGTTGGAGCAGGTTTAGATACAGTCTAAAGTATAGATCTCAAAGTCTGTGCACAGAATTTAGCAAGGGCCTCGCACCTTCTGATGCATCAGGTAGGTGCACAATAGCATAGCCTAACCCTCTGTACTTTGGTCTATATTGATGCGGGACATAGACAGCCAGCTGATGACCAATCCATTAGTGCAATGGATGGCTGGAAGCATTTGTCTTTGCCTTTGCAATACCACAGAAGCAATGCATGGTCAATGTACAGCAATGACACACCTGTGTGAACAGCCAGGAGACCCCCCCCCCCCATGTTATGTTACATAGTGACATAGTTAGTACGGTCGAAAAAAGACATATGTCCATCAAGTTCAACCAGGGAATTAAGGGGTAGGGGTGTGGCGCGATATTGGGGAAGGGATGAGATTTTATATTTCTTCATAAGCATTAATCTTATTTTGTCAATTAGGAACATTCAGCACCCACCCGCTATCAAGGCAGCTGCCTATCATGTCATGCCCTACCTGCACAGGTGTGCTGGCTACTCAAATGATCCAATTAAGGAGGCCATTTAGTCAGCAGCAGCAGAAGTCCTGTGCCTGGACGCTCCAACAGCGGCCAGACACAAGCAGAAGCAGAAGCAGCAGAAGCAGCAGCAGCACCACCTTTTGTTTTTTGGCTGCAGCAGCAGCAAGGCCCACAGGGCTGGCTAGCTGGCTAGCCAGCAAGCAGGTAGCAATGAAAGTAGGAATCTTTCTTTTTAACCCTGTAAGGGGGTGGTGCACTGTACCCGAAGATACTGCCATATCGGGTCAATGCATAGGGCGACAGAAGCAAGCTTCGAAATCGGCCCCCGTTCTCAAAAATCCATTTAATATATGGTCCCCAGATAGGGGACGTATCAGATATTAAACTGATAAGAACAGATACTACACTTGATCTTAGCCAAAAGGCCGAGAAGCGATAACCGTGAAAGGGGCGGGCCCAACAAGGTGCCCTTCATGGGCACTATCACTGCTTGCTGTCAGGGAGGCTGCCAGACAATTTTCCATGCACACTCTGGGCTGGGGGGCAGTCAACCACCAGTACACACAGCAGAACCTAAACCCATACCATTATTGCTAAGCAGCAAGACAGGGGCCCATTGCACTCCCACGGGGCCTTTTTAAATGCAATCCATAACCCGGATTTGCCAGGAACCCTTCTTACTCCTCCTACTTGCATGTGACACTGGGCTTAGGATCTGCATAGGAAACACACACACAAGCACACACCTACCTTTGTTGCCTGCAGATGCCTCCTTGGCTGTCCCCAAACGGTATCAAACCAACACCCACGGGAAGCTGTAAGCATAGAGGACATGCCTGCACCCCATTGGACTTACCTGTGTGGGTTAAACCCGGGTTATTTGACAACCTATGGCGGTGATGGTTCTGCTCAGGCAGAGCAGTGCTGATGCTCCTCATAAAGCTGTCGCTGCTGTGAAGGTTCTAGGTGACATCACAAATCCCTATGGTTACATACACAACAAAGCTGGGTTGTTGTTGTTTACACTCTGCAAGGCCTGTGGAAGTGAGTGACATCATAGCACTGTAGTTCTGAGGGTTCTAGATGGATGCAACAATCTCCTGTTGCTTCTATGAAGGCCATAATAGACGACATCACCAAACAGCTCCATAGTCACATACACAGCAAAGGAGAGATGTTGTTTACACCTAGTGATGTCAGTGGTATTGAGTGACATCACAGCACAGTGCTAAGGCTCCTGGGCCTGGACACAGCAGCGGCTGCAATATCTCAACGGAGAATACGTTTATATATATGTGTGTGTGTGCGCGTGTATATATATATATATATATATATATATATATATATATATATATATATATTTCTCCGCCGAAATCACTTTTAAACCCATTTCCACCTTTTTTTCCCTTCTCTTCCTCTTACTTTTTTTTCACGTTTTTTTACGTTTTTCTCCTTTTCGCCTCTTTTCTGGGCGTATTATTCTTCTTTTTCTTCTTTTTTTTCGTCTAATGCATACCCCATCAGTGCAGCAATGCTTATTCAATACCGCCAGCAGATGGAGACACTGGGGGATAATTTTCTAAGGATTTATACTGATTTTTCCTGTCTGAATTTGTCGCACAGAAAGTTGCAGGCCAAATATGTGTGACATTTCTGCGACTTTAGCTTCTAGAGCATTTTTACAACATTATACATAGGTGCTGAATACATAAAAAGCGACTGTTCAGCGACAGACAAGTCGCATCGGCTGAAAGTAGGCCAGAATGTCAGTCCATGTTGGAGCAGGTTTAGATACAGTCTAAAGTATAGATCTCAAAGTCTGTGCACAGAATTTAGCAAGGGCCTCGCACCTTCTGATGCATCAGGTAGGTGCACAATAGCATAGCCTAACCCTCTGTACTTTGGTCTATATTGATGCGGGACATAGACAGCCAGCTGATGACCAATCCATTAGTGCAATGGATGGCTGGAAGCATTTGTCTTTGCCTTTGCAATACCACAGAAGCAATGCATGGTCAATGTACAGCAATGACACACCTGTGTGAACAGCCAGGAGACCCCCCCCCCCATGTTATGTTACATAGTTACATAGTTAGTACGGTCGAAAAAAGACATATGTCCATCAAGTTCAACCAGGGAATTAAGGGGTAGGGGTGTGGCGCGATATTGGGGAAGGGATGAGATTTTATATTTCTTCATAAGCATTAATCTTATTTTGTCAATTAGGAACATTCAGCACCCACCCGCTATCAAGGCAGCTGCCTATCATGTCATGCCCTACCTGCACAGGTGTGCTGGCTACTCAAATGATCCAATTAAGGAGGCCATTTAGTCAGCAGCAGCAGAAGTCCTGTGCCTGGACGCTCCAACAGCGGCCAGACACAAGCAGAAGCAGAAGCAGCAGAAGCAGCAGCAGCACCACCTTTTGTTTTTTGGCTGCAGCAGCAGCAAGGCCCACAGGGCTGGCTAGCTGGCTAGCCAGCAAGCAGGTAGCAATGAAAGTAGGAATCTTTCTTTTTAACCCTGTAAGGGGGTGGTGCACTGTACCCGAAGATACTGCCATATCGGGTCAATGCATAGGGCGACGGAAGCAAGCTTCGAAATCGGCCCCCGTTCTCAAAAATCCATTTAATATATGGTCCCCAGATAGGGGACGTATCAGATATTAAACTGATAAGAACAGATAAAGGTTTCAACAAAATTTTATTGAATAAATAAGAAACCATACAAAATTTAAAATGCAAAATAATAAAAGGTTCACAAAAGTTTTAAAATACAAATAATAAAACCAGTAATAAAAGGAGAAAAAATAAAAATGGCAGGATAAAACATTATATAAATGTCATAAAAACTGATTATATTGTTATTTCGTTCCATAGAGGCAGACACCACATGGATGCTGCCTCGCTGGCCCCCAACTGTTTCTTGTCTCTTAGGTAATAGATGTACATCTCACTCAGGGCCAGCTTTATACAGTTTTTAACATCAATAAAATCATGTTTAAAAAGTAAGATGTTCCTAACTTTCCAGATGGCATTTTTAAAACAATTAATAATCATCCAGCAGATCATCTGCTGTTTAAAATTGGGGCAGTTAAAAAGACCGTAAAAGACACATTCGTGATTAAAATCTTTTAGGCCGCAGGCCCACTTCAAAAGTGGGCCTACCTTCCTCCAAAGCTCCCGTGCAAAAGGGCAGTTCCAAAATATGTGCAGCACCGTTTCGTCCACTCCGCAGCCATCTCTCGGGCACTTGGCTCTCGCCACCAGTCCTCGCCTGTGCTGGAACTCACGAGTAGGGAGGCACTGGTGGACGATTGCCCAGGCAAGATCCCTGTGTACATTCGCCAGAAACTTCCCGTACACGTTCCGCCATACCTTTTTGGATCTTGCCTGTGTGAAATTGGACACTGCCAGGGTAACCTCACTCCGCCTGAGGACCTTTGATACCTTTCTCTGGTCCCCCAGTATGTCAGGCTCCAAATCTTGGAGACCTAGGAGCCTGACTGTCTTTTCCAACACCACATAATGTTTTGGGGGACACAGAAGCACCGGAGCGTTCAGAGGGATGCGCAACCATCTTTTAAAAACCATGCCCGCAGCGTACCTTAAAAAGCAGCTAAAAATGCCATCGGATTTAATAATTTTAAAACAGAAACAGAAATACTTTATGTAAAAGAAAGTAAAAAGGTTAGGAACATCTTTCCCGCCATTATCTTTACTTTTGTACATAAAATCACGCTTTAATTTCTCCATTTTTGAACCCCATAAAAAAGTAAAAACAATTCTAGTTACTTTTTTAATGTATAAAATAGATGGAGGAAATACCATGGCAATGTATAGCATAATAGGGAGTAAAACCATCTTTATTATTAAAATCTTCCCCTCCATGGTAAGGTTTCTAAGATTCCACATTAAAATCTTCTTCTCCATCTTAGCTATAGCTGAATCCCAGTTAGGGCTCCCATCATTGACCTGGTTAAAAACAATACCTAAAACTTTAATTTGATCCTGTTGCATTGTAACTCCTGGGGTGATGGATGAATCCCAGGAGCCAATATAAAAACAGTCACATTTATCTGTGTTTAGCTTAAAACCAGAGACCTCGCAGAAATAGCTGGTGTTCCTCAATGCCCCCCTCATGGATGGAGAGTCCGGGCACAGTATGGTGACATCATCCATGTACCCCAACACCTTTAGATGGGTCCCTCCTCCACCAGGTATCGGTACGCCTCTTACTACCCGGTCTTTTCTGAGGAGGGCCATCAGTGGTTCGATTGCGCAAATAAAAAGGAGTGGGGACAGGGGGCAGCCCTGTTTGACACCTGATAAAAGAGGAACACCGCTGGTTAAAAAGCCATTAACAGAGACTTGACTAAAACAGGATCGGTATAAAAGCATGATTCGGCTTAAAATCGTTTCAGGCACTGCCATCTTTTTAAGAACTAAAAACAGGTATTCATGGGAGACCCTATCAAAGGCTTTTTCAAAGTCTAAGGATAAAATTGCTACAGTTTGATTTCTATCCTTAAAATACCATAAAACATCTCTTAAAATATTTAGGGATTCAGCTATAGACCTTCCAGGTACCCCACAAACCTGATTTGGGTGAATTAATTTATGAATAAAAGGTTTAAAACGGACAGCTAATAACTTGGCTAAAACTTTATAATCGACATTTAAAAGTGTGATGGGGCGCCAATTTTTTAGCATATCCTTTTCACCCTTTTTAAAAAGTAATGATACAATCCCCCTCCTCCAGGAAGGGGGAAGTTCATTAACAATAAAAGTTTCTTTATACAATAAAACCATATCATCCTTTAAAATATCCCAAAAAGCTAAATAAAATTCGATGGGTAAACCATCTTCCCCAGGGGCCTTCCCACTAGAAAAACTTTTAAAAACAAATAAAAGTTCATCTAAGTTAAGATCACGGGATAAAACCTCCTGGTCTAAAACATCTAGCTTAAAATCAAGGGAATTAAGAACATGTTCTAAAAAGGATGGATTAAGATCTTTCTTATTAAAAAGAAGCTGGTAGAAGTTAAAAACTGCATCTAACATGCCTTTTGGAGTGGATTCACCCTCAAGGTTTTGGATGATATCCCTCCTATTCATCACTTTTTTAAAAAAGAAACGGGAACATTTCTCGCCCTCCTCCAGGTGCTGCACATGTGAGTTAAAAATGATTTGTTTCCCTTTCTTTTCTATGGCATGTTTTATTTCAGTTTTAAGGTTTAAAATATCATTTTCTACATCCATACCAGCTTCTTTCAATTTAAAAAGTACATTTAAACGCATGTTAAGAACATAAAACCACTGTTTTTCCATTTTTGCCTTCTTCTTACCTGCTTTGATAAAAAAATATCTGATTTTAGATTTGGTGCCCTCCCACCAGTGCAGCATAGGCTCGTGGGGTTTTCTTTGTGATTGCCAGCATTGGTAGGTCCGCACAAACTCCTCTTTTATCTCAGGGTCCTCTAGGAGTGTGGTGTTTAATCTCCAGAGGCCCCTTTTTGCTTTTTGCTCCCCCTCTAGCTCCAGGCCCACCAAGAGGAGCTTATGATCAGAGAAGATATTCTGCTCGAGCGTGCATTTCAGGGGTTTAAAAGCTCTAGAGGAAAAAATAAAATCGATTCTGGAGCTCACTCTTCCATTGGACCATGTGGCGCCCGGGTCCTCCGGCAAGAGATCCTTCCAGCAATCTTTCAAATTAAAATCATCAATAAAATTTTTAAGCAGGTAAGAAGTGCGGTCTTTACGATTAATATCCCCACCCTGCCGGTGTTCCCCATCACGTATGCAGTTAAAATCACCTCCCACCAGCAGGGGGGAAGACCCAACACAAAACAGTGGTAAAATTTCAAATAGTTCTGCCCGCTCCTGTTTATCAGGAGGGGCATACACATTTAAAACACGAATTAAAAGTCCATTAAAATATAGATGAATTAAAAGAGCTCTGCCAGGCACAATCTCAGTTACTGTATGAATAGAAAAGGACTGGCCTCGGCAGAGCAGCCCAACACCCACAGAACGACAGTCATTTGCACCGGACCATATGGATGGGCCCAGCTTCCAGTCTTCTTTTAAGTCTTTATAGTCCATTTTACTAGGGATTCCACATTCTTGTAGCAGGCAAAGGTCAAAGTCACATGTCTCTAGATAAGAAAATAAAGCAGCCCTGCGATCAGGGCTCTTTAAGGACCTCACATTGAGTGAGGCAATTTTTACAGGGATAGGCATAGTTTATGGAGAGTCCGTGCTTGGAGAATCAAAGTCAATAATAAGCTGCGTACCGTCATCCCCCGCCTGCGGGGTCATCAGCTCCTTGATGTTCTGAGGGTCGGAGCTTGAGATCGATGATGCCCCGACCCTGAGCTCGCTCTCGTCCGAACTACGGCACGCCGCTTTCCTTTGAATGTCTTCCTCTTCTTCTTCTCTTTGTCTTTTAAATGTCACACTGCTGTCCATATCCTCTGTGTTGCTCTCACTCGATGTAATCTCTGGCCCCCGGCTGATGGATCTGCGTCTTCTTTCATCTTTTGACGACTGGAACTGCTGCACAGGGGCCTGTGAGGCCTCTTTTCCGGAACCTTTGCCGCTACCCTGGGAAGTTTTCATCGCTTGTTCCCCAGCAAGCGTTGCTGAGGACTGTTGCTCCAACTTCCCCATCGATCGACGATGGCCAGTTTTACCCACCGGGTCCACTGCTGGCGGGGCAGCAAACCCTGGTTTGGCGCCACTTGTCTTCTTGGCCCTGTCCTGTATAGGCGGAGTAACAGGACCGGGCTCAGACCTGGCCACCTGGCTCCCCTTCCGGCGGGCTTTCACCGGGGCCTCTTCGTCCGGAGCAGGGCGACCCTGGGCCAAGCCAGTACCTGGCTTATGTTGCAATTTTGGGTCCACCTCTGCCCCCACCGAGGCCCGTCGGCTGCCACCCGCCACAGGTGAGCCCCCTTCAGAAGTTTCGGCGGGCTCTTGAGCCAGGTAGGAAGTAGATCGACGTCTTTCAATTTCCCGGGCAGTAAACTCGATCACCCGCCCGGGCTTCGTGGAATCCCCATGGCCTCCCCCTAGCACTACCACCGGTGGGCCCCCCGATGGAGCACCAGAGGTCTTGGGCCTGGACCCATCAGTACCTGCCATCTGGGGTTTGGGCATCTTAAAAAAGGATGTCTTTTGTCCTGTCCCCTCTTTGGGTGGGCCCAGCCTTGACCCACCCATCGTAGTTTTTGCTTTATGGGGACAGGAATTAAAATCGTGATTTTCCTCTCCGCAGAGGTTGCACCTTATCGTGTGGCTACATCTTGAGGCTATGTGACCTTCTTGGCCACACCTATTGCAGCGAATCACACGCTCCGCGCCGCAGGTCTCCTGGGTGTGGCCAAACCTCAAGCAATTTCGGCAATACATAGGCATTTGAGGATAGAACAGGAAGCCCCGAACTCTCCCGATGGCAAAATTTGGGGGCGGATGGCAAAGACCCCCAATACCACCGGGATCCTTACGGAGCTTGACCCAGAACTTCCTCTTGCCGTTCCAGAACCGCACGGAGTTCAAGATTTTGTTTGCGAATCGCACCTCTTCGCAGTATCGCCGAAGAAAAGTGGCTATATCCTCCGTGGTCACATGAGGGCTGTGCATAGCCACCACCAACGGTATATGTTCCTCACCATAGAGGAACTGGAACGAAAGACCGTCGAGTCGATCGTCCCTCTGGTCCGCACCAGACAAGGTTGCATAGATGTTATCGCAACACGCCGTGGCCGTGAAGGTGACGGTATACAGGCCACGGCTTTCCTGGTCATTTAGACACAGGATGTCCTCCCTATTGAGGCGGAAGTAGTCAAGAAGAATCACCTCCGCAATGAAGCGGAGGTTCTTCAACTGACGATGGCTCTCCGACACCTCTATGCGGATGGTATTTCGCATCGACATTTCCCCAGAGGGGAAAGCCCAGGAGAACGGCATCTTCCACACCCAGGGACTAAGCCCCTTCCCCAATAGCAGCAGGGGCTCGGAATCCCGCTATAAAAGCGGAACCCTTACCCAAGGCAGAGGTCGGGGGTACCCTAGGTGCTTCCGAAGCTACAGGTAACGCTCAACGTACCGAAAATGCCTTCTGAGACACAAGGTCCCAGAGACAGGGGGATCGCAACCCGTTGTCTGTGGACTAAGCCCGCTCCCCAATAGCAGCAAGGGGGTGAAGTCCCTCCGTAAGGAGAGACAATCCCCCAAGGCCGAGAAGCAGGGTACCACAGACACCTTCCGACCAGACCAAATGCAGATACTACACTTGATCTTAGCCAAAAGGCCGAGAAGCGATAACCGTGAAAGGGGCGGGCCCAACAAGGTGCCCTTCATGGGCACTATCACTGCTTGCTGTCAGGGAGGCTGCCAGACAATTTTCCATGCACACTCTGGGCTGGGGGGCAGTCAACCACCAGTACACACAGCAGAACCTAAACCCATACCATTATTGCTAAGCAGCAAGACAGGGGCCCATTGCACTCCCACGGGGCCTTTTTAAATGCAATCCATAACCCGGATTTGCCAGGAACCCTTCTTACTCCTCCTACTTGCATGTGACACTGGGCTTAGGATCTGCATAGGAAACACACACACAAGCACACACCTACCTTTGTTGCCTGCAGATGCCTCCTTGGCTGTCCCCAAACGGTATCAAACCAACACCCACAGGAAGCTGTAAGCATAGAGGACATGCCTGCACCCCATTGGACTTACCTGTGTGGGTTAAACCCGGGTTATTTGACAACCTATGGCGGTGATGGTTCTGCTCAGGCAGAGCAGTGCTGATGCTCCTCATAAAGCTGTCGCTGCTGTGAAGGTTCTAGGTGACATCACAAATCCCTATGGTTACATACACAACAAAGCTGGGTTGTTGTTGTTTACACTCTGCAAGGCCTGTGGAAGTGAGTGACATCATAGCACTGTAGTTCTGAGGGTTCTAGATGGATGCAACAATCTCCTGTTGCTTCTATGAAGGCCATAATAGACGACATCACCAAACAGCTCCATAGTCACATACACAGCAAAGGAGAGATGTTGTTTACACCTAGTGATGTCAGTGGTATTGAGTGACATCACAGCACAGTGCTAAGGCTCCTGGGCCTGGACACAGCAGCGGCTGCAATATCTCAACGGAGAATACGTTTATATATATGTGTGTGTGTGCGCGTATATATATGTATATATATATATATATATATATATATATTTCTCCGCCGAAATCACTTTTAAACCCATTTCCACCTTTTTTTCCCTTCTCTTCCTCTTACTTTTTTTTCACGTTTTTTTACGTTTTTCTCCTTTTCGCCTCTTTTCTGGGCGTATTATTCTTCTTTTTCTTCTTTTTTTTCGTCTAATGCATACCCCATCAGTGCAGCAATGCTTATTCAATACCGCCAGCAGATGGAGACACTGGGGGATAATTTTCTAAGGATTTATACTGATTTTTCCTGTCTGAATTTGTCGCACAGAAAGTTGCAGGCCAAATATGTGTGACATTTCTGCGACTTTAGCTTCTAGAGCATTTTTACAACATTATACATAGGTGCTGAATACATAAAAAGCGACTGTTCAGCGACAGACAAGTCGCATCGGCTGAAAGTAGGCCAGAATGTCAGTCCATGTTGGAGCAGGTTTAGATACAGTCTAAAGTATAGATCTCAAAGTCTGTGCACAGAATTTAGCAAGGGCCTCGCACCTTCTGATGCATCAGGTAGGTGCACAATAGCATAGCCTAACCCTCTGTACTTTGGTCTATATTGATGCGGGACATAGACAGCCAGCTGATGACCAATCCATTAGTGCAATGGATGGCTGGAAGCATTTGTCTTTGCCTTTGCAATACCACAGAAGCAATGCATGGTCAATGTACAGCAATGACACACCTGTGTGAACAGCCAGGAGACCCCCCCCCCCCATGTTATGTTACATAGTTACATAGTTAGTACGGTCGAAAAAAGACATATGTCCATCAAGTTCAACCAGGGAATTAAGGGGTAGGGGTGTGGCGCGATATTGGGGAAGGGATGAGATTTTATATTTCTTCATAAGCATTAATCTTATTTTGTCAATTAGGAACATTCAGCACCCACCCGCTATCAAGGCAGCTGCCTATCATGTCATGCCCTACCTGCACAGGTGTGCTGGCTACTCAAATGATCCAATTAAGGAGGCCATTTAGTCAGCAGCAGCAGAAGTCCTGTGCCTGGACGCTCCAACAGCGGCCAGACACAAGCAGAAGCAGAAGCAGCAGAAGCAGCAGCAGCACCACCTTTTGTTTTTTGGCTGCAGCAGCAGCAAGGCCCACAGGGCTGGCTAGCTGGCTAGCCAGCAAGCAGGTAGCAATGAAAGTAGGAATCTTTCTTTTTAACCCTGTAAGGGGGTGGTGCACTGTACCCGAAGATACTGCCATATCGGGTCAATGCATAGGGCGACGGAAGCAAGCTTCGAAATCGGCCCCCGTTCTCAAAAATCCATTTAATATATGGTCCCCAGATAGGGGACGTATCAGATATTAAACTGATAAGAACAGATACTACACTTGATCTTAGCCAAAAAGCCGAGAAGCGATAACCGTGAAAGGGGCGGGCCCAACAAGGTGCCCTTCATGGGCACTATCACTGCTTGCTGTCAGGGAGGCTGCCAGACAATTTTCCATGCACACTCTGGGCTGGGGGGCAGTCAACCACCAGTACACACAGCAGAACCTAAACCCATACCATTATTGCTAAGCAGCAAGACAGGGGCCCATTGCACTCCCACGGGGCCTTTTTAAATGCAATCCATAACCCGGATTTGCCAGGAACCCTTCTTACTCCTCCTACTTGCATGTGACACTGGGCTTAGGATCTGCATAGGAAACACACACACAAGCACACACCTACCTTTGTTGCCTGCAGATGCCTCCTTGGCTGTCCCCAAACGGTATCAAACCAACACCCACGGGAAGCTGTAAGCATAGAGGACATGCCTGCACCCCATTGGACTTACCTGTGTGGGTTAAACCCGGGTTATTTGACAACCTATGGCGGTGATGGTTCTGCTCAGGCAGAGCAGTGCTGATGCTCCTCATAAAGCTGTCGCTGCTGTGAAGGTTCTAGGTGACATCACAAATCCCTATGGTTACATACACAACAAAGCTGGGTTGTTGTTGTTTACACTCTGCAAGGCCTGTGGAAGTGAGTGACATCATAGCACTGTAGTTCTGAGGGTTCTAGATGGATGCAACAATCTCCTGTTGCTTCTATGAAGGCCATAATAGACGACATCACCAAACAGCTCCATAGTCACATACACAGCAAAGGAGAGATGTTGTTTACACCTAGTGATGTCAGTGGTATTGAGTGACATCACAGCACAGTGCTAAGGCTCCTGGGCCTGGACACAGCAGCGGCTGCAATATCTCAACGGAGAATACGTTTATATATATGTGTGTGTGTGCGCGTATATATATATATATATATATATATATATATATATATATATTTCTCCGCCGAAATCACTTTTAAACCCATTTCCACCTTTTTTTCCCTTCTCTTCCTCTTACTTTTTTTTCACGTTTTTTTACGTTTTTCTCCTTTTCGCCTCTTTTCTGGGCGTATTATTCTTCTTTTTCTTCTTTTTTTTCGTCTAATGCATACCCCATCAGTGCAGCAATGCTTATTCAATACCGCCAGCAGATGGAGACACTGGGGGATAATTTTCTAAGGATTTATACTGATTTTTCCTGTCTGAATTTGTCGCACAGAAAGTTGCAGGCCAAATATGTGTGACATTTCTGCGACTTTAGCTTCTAGAGCATTTTTACAACATTATACATAGGTGCTGAATACATAAAAAGCGACTGTTCAGCGACAGACAAGTCGCATCGGCTGAAAGTAGGCCAGAATGTCAGTCCATGTTGGAGCAGGTTTAGATACAGTCTAAAGTATAGATCTCAAAGTCTGTGCACAGAATTTAGCAAGGGCCTCGCGCCTTCTGATGCATCAGGTAGGTGCACAATAGCATAGCCTAACCCTCTGTACTTTGGTCTATATTGATGCGGGACATAGACAGCCAGCTGATGACCAATCCATTAGTGCAATGGATGGCTGGAAGCATTTGTCTTTGCCTTTGCAATACCACAGAAGCAATGCATGGTCAATGTACAGCAATGACACACCTGTGTGAACAGCCAGGAGACCCCCCCCCCCCCATGTTATGTTACATAGTTACATAGTTAGTACGGTCGAAAAAAGACATATGTCCATCAAGTTCAACCAGGGAATTAAGGGGTAGGGGTGTGGCGCGATATTGGGGAAGGGATGAGATTTTATATTTCTTCATAAGCATTAATCTTATTTTGTCAATTAGGAACATTCAGCACCCACCCGCTATCAAGGCAGCTGCCTATCATGTCATGCCCTACCTGCACAGGTGTGCTGGCTACTCAAATGATCCAATTAAGGAGGCCATTTAGTCAGCAGCAGCAGAAGTCCTGTGCCTGGACGCTCCAACAGCGGCCAGACACAAGCAGAAGCAGAAGCAGCAGAAGCAGCAGCAGCACCACCTTTTGTTTTTTGGCTGCAGCAGCAGCAAGGCCCACAGGGCTGGCTGGCTGGCTAGCTGGCTAGCCAGCAAGCAGGTAGCAATGAAAGTAGGAATCTTTCTTTTTAACCCTGTAAGGGGGTGGTGCACTGTACCCGAAGATACTGCCATATCGGGTCAATGCATAGGGCGACGGAAGCAAGCTTCGAAATCGGCCCCCGTTCTCAAAAATCCATTTAATATATGGTCCCCAGATAGGGGACGTATCAGATATTAAACTGATAAGAACAGATACTACACTTGATCTTAGCCAAAAGGCCGAGAAGCGATAACCGTGAAAGGGGCGGGCCCAACAAGGTGCCCTTCATGGGCACTATCACTGCTTGCTGTCAGGGAGGCTGCCAGACAATTTTCCATGCACACTCTGGGCTGGGGGGCAGTCAACCACCAGTACACACAGCAGAACCTAAACCCATACCATTATTGCTAAGCAGCAAGACAGGGGCCCATTGCACTCCCACGGGGCCTTTTTAAATGCAATCCATAACCCGGATTTGCCAGGAACCCTTCTTACTCCTCCTACTTGCATGTGACACTGGGCTTAGGATCTGCATAGGAAACACACACACAAGCACACACCTACCTTTGTTGCCTGCAGATGCCTCCTTGGCTGTCCCCAAACGGTATCAAACCAACACCCACGGAAAGCTGTAAGCATAGAGGACATGCCTGCACCCCATTGGACTTACCTGTGTGGGTTAAACCCGGGTTATTTGACAACCTATGGCGGTGATGGTTCTGCTCAGGCAGAGCAGTGCTGATGCTCCTCATAAAGCTGTCGCTGCTGTGAAGGTTCTAGGTGACATCACAAATCCCTATGGTTACATACACAACAAAGCTGGGTTGTTGTTGTTTACACTCTGCAAGGCCTGTGGAAGTGAGTGACATCATAGCACTGTAGTTCTGAGGGTTCTAGATGGATGCAACAATCTCCTGTTGCTTCTATGAAGGCCATAATAGACGACATCACCAAACAGCTCCATAGTCACATACACAGCAAAGGAGAGATGTTGTTTACACCTAGTGATGTCAGTGGTATTGAGTGACATCACAGCACAGTGCTAAGGCTCCTGGGCCTGGACACAGCAGCGGCTGCAATATCTCAACGGAGAATACGTTTATATATATGTGTGTGTGTGCGCGTATATATATATATATATATATATATATATATATATATATATATATATTTCTCCGCCGAAATCACTTTTAAACCCATTTCCACCTTTTTTTCCCTTCTCTTCCTCTTACTTTTTTTTCACGTTTTTTTACGTTTTTCTCCTTTTCGCCTCTTTTCTGGGCGTATTTTTCTTCTTTTTCTTCTTTTTTTTCGTCTAATGCATACCCCATCAGTGCAGCAATGCTTATTCAATACCGCCAGCAGATGGAGACACTGGGGGATAATTTTCTAAGGATTTATACTGATTTTTCCTGTCTGAATTTGTCGCACAGAAAGTTGCAGGCCAAATATGTGTGACATTTCTGCGACTTTAGCTTCTAGAGCATTTTTACAACATTATACATAGGTGCTGAATACATAAAAAGCGACTGTTCAGCGACAGACAAGTCGCATCGGCTGAAAGTAGGCCAGAATGTCAGTCCATGTTGGAGCAGGTTTAGATACAGTCTAAAGTATAGATCTCAAAGTCTGTGCACAGAATTTAGCAAGGGCCTCGCACCTTCTGATGCATCAGGTAGGTGCACAATAGCATAGCCTAACCCTCTGTACTTTGGTCTATATTGATGCGGGACATAGACAGCCAGCTGATGACCAATCCATTAGTGCAATGGATGGCTGGAAGCATTTGTCTTTGCCTTTGCAATACCACAGAAGCAATGCATGGTCAATGTACAGCAATGACACACCTGTGTGAACAGCCAGGAGACCCCCCCCCCCCCCCATGTTATGTTACATAGTTACATAGTTAGTACGGTCGAAAAAAGACATATGTCCATCAAGTTCAACCAGGGAATTAAGGGGTAGGGGTGTGGCGCGATATTGGGGAAGGGATGAGATTTTATATTTCTTCATAAGCATTAATCTTATTTTGTCAATTAGGAACATTCAGCACCCACCCGCTATCAAGGCAGCTGCCTATCATGTCATGCCCTACCTGCACAGGTGTGCTGGCTACTCAAATGATCCAATTAAGGAGGCCATTTAGTCAGCAGCAGCAGAAGTCCTGTGCCTGGACGCTCCAACAGCGGCCAGACACAAGCAGAAGCAGAAGCAGCAGAAGCAGCAGCAGCACCACCTTTTGTTTTTTGGCTGCAGCAGCAGCAAGGCCCACAGGGCTGGCTAGCTGGCTAGCCAGCAAGCAGGTAGCAATGAAAGTAGGAATCTTTCTTTTTAACCCTGTAAGGGGGTGGTGCACTGTACCCGAAGATACTGCCATATCGGGTCAATGCATAGGGCGACGGAAGCAAGCTTCGAAATCGGCCCCCGTTCTCAAAAATCCATTTAATATATGGTCCCCAGATAGGGGACGTATCAGATATTAAACTGATAAGAACAGATACTACACTTGATCTTAGCCAAAAGGCCGAGAAGCGATAACCGTGAAAGGGGCGGGCCCAACAAGGTGCCCTTCATGGGCACTATCACTGCTTGCTGTCAGGGAGGCTGCCAGACAATTTTCCATGCACACTCTGGGCTGGGGGGCAGTCAACCACCAGTACACACAGCAGAACCTAAACCCATACCATTATTGCTAAGCAGCAAGACAGGGGCCCATTGCACTCCCACGGGGCCTTTTTAAATGCAATCCATAACCCGGATTTGCCAGGAACCCTTCTTACTCCTCCTACTTGCATGTGACACTGGGCTTAGGATCTGCATAGGAAACACACACACAAGCACACACCTACCTTTGTTGCCTGCAGATGCCTCCTTGGCTGTCCCCAAACGGTATCAAACCAACACCCACGGGAAGCTGTAAGCATAGAGGACATGCCTGCACCCCATTGGACTTACCTGTGTGGGTTAAACCCGGGTTATTTGACAACCTATGGCGGTGATGGTTCTGCTCAGGCAGAGCAGTGCTGATGCTCCTCATAAAGCTGTCGCTGCTGTGAAGGTTCTAGGTGACATCACAAATCCCTATGGTTACATACACAACAAAGCTGGGTTGTTGTTGTTTACACTCTGCAAGGCCTGTGGAAGTGAGTGACATCATAGCACTGTAGTTCTGAGGGTTCTAGATGGATGCAACAATCTCCTGTTGCTTCTATGAAGGCCATAATAGACGACATCACCAAACAGCTCCATAGTCACATACACAGCAAAGGAGAGATGTTGTTTACACCTAGTGATGTCAGTGGTATTGAGTGACATCACAGCACAGTGCTAAGGCTCCTGGGCCTGGACACAGCAGCGGCTGCAATATCTCAACGGAGAATACGTTTATATATATGTGTGTGTGTGCGCGTATATATATATATATATATATATATATATATATATATATATATTTCTCCGCCGAAATCACTTTTAAACCCATTTCCACCTTTTTTTCCCTTCTCTTCCTCTTACTTTTTTTTCACGTTTTTTTACGTTTTTCTCCTTTTCGCCTCTTTTCTGGGCGTATTATTCTTCTTTTTCTTCTTTTTTTTCGTCTAATGCATACCCCATCAGTGCAGCAATGCTTATTCAATACCGCCAGCAGATGGAGACACTGGGGGATAATTTTCTAAGGATTTATACTGATTTTTCCTGTCTGAATTTGTCGCACAGAAAGTTGCAGGCCAAATATGTGTGACATTTCTGCGACTTTAGCTTCTAGAGCATTTTTACAACATTATACATAGGTGCTGAATACATAAAAAGCGACTGTTCAGCGACAGACAAGTCGCATCGGCTGAAAGTAGGCCAGAATGTCAGTCCATGTTGGAGCAGGTTTAGATACAGTCTAAAGTATAGATCTCAAAGTCTGTGCACAGAATTTAGCAAGGGCCTCGCACCTTCTGATGCATCAGGTAGGTGCACAATAGCATAGCCTAACCCTCTGTACTTTGGTCTATATTGATGCGGGACATAGACAGCCAGCTGATGACCAATCCATTAGTGCAATGGATGGCTGGAAGCATTTGTCTTTGCCTTTGCAATACCACAGAAGCAATGCATGGTCAATGTACAGCAATGACACACCTGTGTGAACAGCCAGGAGACCCCCCCCCCCCCCATGTTATGTTACATAGTTACATAGTTAGTACGGTCGAAAAAAGACATATGTCCATCAAGTTCAACCAGGGAATTAAGGGGTAGGGGTGTGGCGCGATATTGGGGAAGGGATGAGATTTTATATTTCTTCATAAGCATTAATCTTATTTTGTCAATTAGGAACATTCAGCACCCACCCGCTATCAAGGCAGCTGCCTATCATGTCATGCCCTACCTGCACAGGTGTGCTGGCTACTCAAATGATCCAATTAAGGAGGCCATTTAGTCAGCAGCAGCAGAAGTCCTGTGCCTGGACGCTCCAACAGCGGCCAGACACAAGCAGAAGCAGAAGCAGCAGAAGCAGCAGCAGCACCACCTTTTGTTTTTTGGCTGCAGCAGCAGCAAGGCCCACAGGGCTGGCTAGCTGGCTAGCCAGCAAGCAGGTAGCAATGAAAGTAGGAATCTTTCTTTTTAACCCTGTAAGGGGGTGGTGCACTGTACCCGAAGATACTGCCATATCGGGTCAATGCATAGGGCGACGGAAGCAAGCTTCGAAATCGGCCCCCGTTCTCAAAAATCCATTTAATATATGGTCCCCAGATAGGGGACGTATCAGATATTAAACTGATAAGAACAGATACTACACTTGATCTTAGCCAAAAGGCCGAGAAGCGATAACCGTGAAAGGGGCGGGCCCAACAAGGTGCCCTTCATGGGCACTATCACTGCTTGCTGTCAGGGAGGCTGCCAGACAATTTTCCATGCACACTCTGGGCTGGGGGGCAGTCAACCACCAGTACACACAGCAGAACCTAAACCCATACCATTATTGCTAAGCAGCAAGACAGGGGCCCATTGCACTCCCACGGGGCCTTTTTAAATGCAATCCATAACCCGGATTTGCCAGGAACCCTTCTTACTCCTCCTACTTGCATGTGACACTGGGCTTAGGATCTGCATAGGAAACACACACACAAGCACACACCTACCTTTGTTGCCTGCAGATGCCTCCTTGGCTGTCCCCAAACGGTATCAAACCAACACCCACGGGAAGCTGTAAGCATAGAGGACATGCCTGCACCCCATTGGACTTACCTGTGTGGGTTAAACCCGGGTTATTTGACAACCTATGGCGGTGATGGTTCTGCTCAGGCAGAGCAGTGCTGATGCTCCTCATAAAGCTGTCGCTGCTGTGAAGGTTCTAGGTGACATCACAAATCCCTATGGTTACATACACAACAAAGCTGGGTTGTTGTTGTTTACACTCTGCAAGGCCTGTGGAAGTGAGTGACATCATAGCACTGTAGTTCTGAGGGTTCTAGATGGATGCAACAATCTCCTGTTGCTTCTATGAAGGCCATAATAGACGACATCACCAAACAGCTCCATAGTCACATACACAGCAAAGGAGAGATGTTGTTTACACCTAGTGATGTCAGTGGTATTGAGTGACATCACAGCACAGTGCTAAGGCTCCTGGGCCTGGACACAGCAGCGGCTGCAATATCTCAACGGAGAATACGTTTATATATATGTGTGTGTGTGCGCGTATATATATATATATATATATATATATATATATATTTCTCCGCCGAAATCACTTTTAAACCCATTTCCACCTTTTTTTCCCTTCTCTTCCTCTTACTTTTTTTTCACGTTTTTTTACGTTTTTCTCCTTTTCGCCTCTTTTCTGGGCGTATTATTCTTCTTTTTCTTCTTTTTTTTCGTCTAATGCATACCCCATCAGTGCAGCAATGCTTATTCAATACCGCCAGCAGATGGAGACACTGGGGGATAATTTTCTAAGGATTTAAGGATTTATACTGATTTTTCCTGTCTGAATTTGTCGCACAGAAAGTTGCAGGCCAAATATGTGTGACATTTCTGCGACTTTAGCTTCTAGAGCATTTTTACAACATTATACATAGGTGCTGAATACATAAAAAGCGACTGTTCAGCGACAGACAAGTCGCATCGGCTGAAAGTAGGCCAGAATGTCAGTCCATGTTGGAGCAGGTTTAGATACAGTCTAAAGTATAGATCTCAAAGTCTGTGCACAGAATTTAGCAAGGGCCTCGCACCTTCTGATGCATCAGGTAGGTGCACAATAGCATAGCCTAACCCTCTGTACTTTGGTCTATATTGATGCGGGACATAGACAGCCAGCTGATGACCAATCCATTAGTGCAATGGATGGCTGGAAGCATTTGTCTTTGCCTTTGCAATACCACAGAAGCAATGCATGGTCAATGTACAGCAATGACACACCTGTGTGAACAGCCAGGAGACCCCCCCCCCCCCCATGTTATGTTACATAGTTACATAGTTAGTACGGTCGAAAAAAGACATATGTCCATCAAGTTCAACCAGGGAATTAAGGGGTAGGGGTGTGGCGCGATATTGGGGAAGGGATGAGATTTTATATTTCTTCATAAGCATTAATCTTATTTTGTCAATTAGGAACATTCAGCACCCACCCGCTATCAAGGCAGCTGCCTATCATGTCATGCCCTACCTGCACAGGTGTGCTGGCTACTCAAATGATCCAATTAAGGAGGCCATTTAGTCAGCAGCAGCAGAAGTCCTGTGCCTGGACGCTCCAACAGCGGCCAGACACAAGCAGAAGCAGAAGCAGCAGAAGCAGCAGCAGCACCACCTTTTGTTTTTTGGCTGCAGCAGCAGCAAGGCCCACAGGGCTGGCTAGCTGGCTAGCCAGCAAGCAGGTAGCAATGAAAGTAGGAATCTTTCTTTTTAACCCTGTAAGGGGGTGGTGCACTGTACCCGAAGATACTGCCATATCGGGTCAATGCATAGGGCGACGGAAGCAAGCTTCGAAATCGGCCCCCGTTCTCAAAAATCCATTTAATATATGGTCCCCAGATAGGGGACGTATCAGATATTAAACTGATAAGAACAGATACTACACTTGATCTTAGCCAAAAGGCCGAGAAGCAATAACCGTGAAAGGGGCGGGCCCAACAAGGTGCCCTTCATGGGCACTATCACTGCTTGCTGTCAGGGAGGCTGCCAGACAATTTTCCATGCACACTCTGGGCTGGGGGGCAGTCAACCACCAGTACACACAGCAGAACCTAAACCCATACCATTATTGCTAAGCAGCAAGACAGGGGCCCATTGCACTCCCACGGGGCCTTTTTAAATGCAATCCATAACCCGGATTTGCCAGGAACCCTTCTTACTCCTCCTACTTGCATGTGACACTGGGCTTAGGATCTGCATAGGAAACACACACACAAGCACACACCTACCTTTGTTGCCTGCAGATGCCTCCTTGGCTGTCCCCAAACGGTATCAAACCAACACCCACGGGAAGCTGTAAGCATAGAGGACATGCCTGCACCCCATTGGACTTACCTGTGTGGGTTAAACCCGGGTTATTTGACAACCTATGGCGGTGATGGTTCTGCTCAGGCAGAGCAGTGCTGATGCTCCTCATAAAGCTGTCGCTGCTGTGAAGGTTCTAGGTGACATCACAAATCCCTATGGTTACATACACAACAAAGCTGGGTTGTTGTTGTTTACACTCTGCAAGGCCTGTGGAAGTGAGTGACATCATAGCACTGTAGTTCTGAGGGTTCTAGATGGATGCAACAATCTCCTGTTGCTTCTATGAAGGCCATAATAGACGACATCACCAAACAGCTCCATAGTCACATACACAGCAAAGGAGAGATGTTGTTTACACCTAGTGATGTCAGTGGTATTGAGTGACATCACAGCACAGTGCTAAGGCTCCTGGGCCTGGACACAGCAGCGGCTGCAATATCTCAACGGAGAATACGTTTATATATATGTGTGTGTGTGCGCGTATATATATATATATATATATATATATATATATATATATATATATTCTCCGCCGAAATCACTTTTAAACCCATTTCCACCTTTTTTTCCCTTCTCTTCCTCTTACTTTTTTTTCACGTTTTTTTACGTTTTTCTCCTTTTCGCCTCTTTTCTGGGCGTATTATTCTTCTTTTTCTTCTTTTTTTTCGTCTAATGCATACCCCATCAGTGCAGCAATGCTTATTCAATACCGCCAGCAGATGGAGACACTGGGGGATAATTTTCTAAGGATTTATACTGATTTTTCCTGTCTGAATTTGTCGCACAGAAAGTTGCAGGCCAAATATGTGTGACATTTCTGCGACTTTAGCTTCTAGAGCATTTTTACAACATTATACATAGGTGCTGAATACATAAAAAGCGACTGTTCAGCGACAGACAAGTCGCATCGGCTGAAAGTAGGCCAGAATGTCAGTCCATGTTGGAGCAGGTTTAGATACAGTCTAAAGTATAGATCTCAAAGTCTGTGCACAGAATTTAGCAAGGGCCTCGCACCTTCTGATGCATCAGGTAGGTGCACAATAGCATAGCCTAACCCTCTGTACTTTGGTCTATATTGATGCGGGACATAGACAGCCAGCTGATGACCAATCCATTAGTGCAATGGATGGCTGGAAGCATTTGTCTTTGCCTTTGCAATACCACAGAAGCAATGCATGGTCAATGTACAGCAATGACACACCTGTGTGAACAGCCAGGAGACCCCCCCCCCCCCCCATGTTATGTTACATAGTTACATAGTTAGTACGGTCGAAAAAAGACATATGTCCATCAAGTTCAACCAGGGAATTAAGGGGTAGGGGTGTGGCGCGATATTGGGGAAGGGATGAGATTTTATATTTCTTCATAAGCATTAATCTTATTTTGTCAATTAGGAACATTCAGCACCCACCCGCTATCAAGGCAGCTGCCTATCATGTCATGCCCTACCTGCACAGGTGTGCTGGCTACTCAAATGATCCAATTAAGGAGGCCATTTAGTCAGCAGCAGCAGAAGTCCTGTGCCTGGACGCTCCAACAGCGGCCAGACACAAGCAGAAGCAGAAGCAGCAGAAGCAGCAGCAGCACCACCTTTTGTTTTTTGGCTGCAGCAGCAGCAAGGCCCACAGGGCTGGCTAGCTGGCTAGCCAGCAAGCAGGTAGCAATGAAAGTAGGAATCTTTCTTTTTAACCCTGTAAGGGGGTGGTGCACTGTACCCGAAGATACTGCCATATCGGGTCAATGCATAGGGCGACGGAAGCAAGCTTCGAAATCGGCCCCCGTTCTCAAAAATCCATTTAATATATGGTCCCCAGATAGGGGACGTATCAGATATTAAACTGATAAGAACAGATACTACACTTGATCTTAGCCAAAAGGCCGAGAAGCGATAACCGTGAAAGGGGCGGGCCCAACAAGGTGCCCTTCATGGGCACTATCACTGCTTGCTGTCAGGGAGGCTGCCAGACAATTTTCCATGCACACTCTGGGCTGGGGGGCAGTCAACCACCAGTACACACAGCAGAACCTAAACCCATACCATTATTGCTAAGCAGCAAGACAGGGGCCCATTGCACTCCCACGGGGCCTTTTTAAATGCAATCCATAACCCGGATTTGCCAGGAACCCTTCTTACTCCTCCTACTTGCATGTGACACTGGGCTTAGGATCTGCATAGGAAACACACACACAAGCACACACCTACCTTTGTTGCCTGCAGATGCCTCCTTGGCTGTCCCCAAACGGTATCAAACCAACACCCACGGGAAGCTGTAAGCATAGAGGACATGCCTGCACCCCATTGGACTTACCTGTGTGGGTTAAACCCGGGTTATTTGACAACCTATGGCGGTGATGGTTCTGCTCAGGCAGAGCAGTGCTGATGCTCCTCATAAAGCTGTCGCTGCTGTGAAGGTTCTAGGTGACATCACAAATCCCTATGGTTACATACACAACAAAGCTGGGTTGTTGTTGTTTACACTCTGCAAGGCCTGTGGAAGTGAGTGACATCATAGCACTGTAGTTCTGAGGGTTCTAGATGGATGCAACAATCTCCTGTTGCTTCTATGAAGGCCATAATAGACGACATCACCAAACAGCTCCATAGTCACATACACAGCAAAGGAGAGATGTTGTTTACACCTAGTGATGTCAGTGGTATTGAGTGACATCACAGCACAGTGCTAAGGCTCCTGGGCCTGGACACAGCAGCGGCTGCAATATCTCAACGGAGAATACGTTTATATATATGTGTGTGTGTGCGCGTATATATATATATATATATATATATATATATATATATATATTCTCCGCCGAAATCACTTTTAAACCCATTTCCACCTTTTTTTCCCTTCTCTTCCTCTTACTTTTTTTTCACGTTTTTTTACGTTTTTCTCCTTTTCGCCTCTTTTCTGGGCGTATTATTCTTCTTTTTCTTCTTTTTTTTCGTCTAATGCATACCCCATCAGTGCAGCAATGCTTATTCAATACCGCCAGCAGATGGAGACACTGGGGGATAATTTTCTAAGGATTTATACTGATTTTTCCTGTCTGAATTTGTCGCACAGAAAGTTGCAGGCCAAATATGTGTGACATTTCTGCGACTTTAGCTTCTAGAGCATTTTTACAACATTATACATAGGTGCTGAATACATAAAAAGCGACTGTTCAGCGACAGACAAGTCGCATCGGCTGAAAGTAGGCCAGAATGTCAGTCCATGTTGGAGCAGGTTTAGATACAGTCTAAAGTATAGATCTCAAAGTCTGTGCACAGAATTTAGCAAGGGCCTCGCACCTTCTGATGCATCAGGTAGGTGCACAATAGCATAGCCTAACCCTCTGTACTTTGGTCTATATTGATGCGGGACATAGACAGCCAGCTGATGACCAATCCATTAGTGCAATGGATGGCTGGAAGCATTTGTCTTTGCCTTTGCAATACCACAGAAGCAATGCATGGTCAATGTACAGCAATGACACACCTGTGTGAACAGCCAGGAGACCCCCCCCCCCCCCCATGTTATGTTACATAGTTACATAGTTAGTACGGTCGAAAAAAGACATATGTCCATCAAGTTCAACCAGGGAATTAAGGGGTAGGGGTGTGGCGCGATATTGGGGAAGGGATGAGATTTTATATTTCTTCATAAGCATTAATCTTATTTTGTCAATTAGGAACATTCAGCACCCACCCGCTATCAAGGCAGCTGCCTATCATGTCATGCCCTACCTGCACAGGTGTGCTGGCTACTCAAATGATCCAATTAAGGAGGCCATTTAGTCAGCAGCAGCAGAAGTCCTGTGCCTGGACGCTCCAACAGCGGCCAGACACAAGCAGAAGCAGAAGCAGCAGAAGCAGCAGCAGCACCACCTTTTGTTTTTTGGCTGCAGCAGCAGCAAGGCCCACAGGGCTGGCTAGCTGGCTAGCCAGCAAGCAGGTAGCAATGAAAGTAGGAATCTTTCTTTTTAACCCTGTAAGGGGGTGGTGCACTGTACCCGAAGATACTGCCATATCGGGTCAATGCATAGGGCGACGGAAGCAAGCTTCGAAATCGGCCCCCGTTCTCAAAAATCCATTTAATATATGGTCCCCAGATAGGGGACGTATCAGATATTAAACTGATAAGAACAGATACTACACTTGATCTTAGCCAAAAGGCCGAGAAGCGATAACCGTGAAAGGGGCGGGCCCAACAAGGTGCCCTTCATGGGCACTATCACTGCTTGCTGTCAGGGAGGCTGCCAGACAATTTTCCATGCACACTCTGGGCTGGGGGGCAGTCAACCACCAGTACACACAGCAGAACCTAAACCCATACCATTATTGCTAAGCAGCAAGACAGGGGCCCATTGCACTCCCACGGGGCCTTTTTAAATGCAATCCATAACCCGGATTTGCCAGGAACCCTTCTTACTCCTCCTACTTGCATGTGACACTGGGCTTAGGATCTGCATAGGAAACACACACACAAGCACACACCTACCTTTGTTGCCTGCAGATGCCTCCTTGGCTGTCCCCAAACGGTATCAAACCAACACCCACGGGAAGCTGTAAGCATAGAGGACATGCCTGCACCCCATTGGACTTACCTGTGTGGGTTAAACCCGGGTTATTTGACAACCTATGGCGGTGATGGTTCTGCTCAGGCAGAGCAGTGCTGATGCTCCTCATAAAGCTGTCGCTGCTGTGAAGGTTCTAGGTGACATCACAAATCCCTATGGTTACATACACAACAAAGCTGGGTTGTTGTTGTTTACACTCTGCAAGGCCTGTGGAAGTGAGTGACATCATAGCACTGTAGTTCTGAGGGTTCTAGATGGATGCAACAATCTCCTGTTGCTTCTATGAAGGCCATAATAGACGACATCACCAAACAGCTCCATAGTCACATACACAGCAAAGGAGAGATGTTGTTTACACCTAGTGATGTCAGTGGTATTGAGTGACATCACAGCACAGTGCTAAGGCTCCTGGGCCTGGACACAGCAGCGGCTGCAATATCTCAACGGAGAATACGTTTATATATATGTGTGTGTGTGCGCGTATATATATATATATATATATATATATATATATATATTTCTCCGCCGAAATCACTTTTAAACCCATTTCCACCTTTTTTTCCCTTCTCTTCCTCTTACTTTTTTTTCACGTTTTTTTACGTTTTTCTCCTTTTCGCCTCTTTTCTGGGCGTATTATTCTTCTTTTTCTTCTTTTTTTTCGTCTAATGCATACCCCATCAGTGCAGCAATGCTTATTCAATACCGCCAGCAGATGGAGACACTGGGGGATAATTTTCTAAGGATTTATACTGATTTTTCCTGTCTGAATTTGTCGCACAGAAAGTTGCAGGCCAAATATGTGTGACATTTCTGCGACTTTAGCTTCTAGAGCATTTTTACAACATTATACATAGGTGCTGAATACATAAAAAGCGACTGTTCAGCGACAGACAAGTCGCATCGGCTGAAAGTAGGCCAGAATGTCAGTCCATGTTGGAGCAGGTTTAGATACAGTCTAAAGTATAGATCTCAAAGTCTGTGCACAGAATTTAGCAAGGGCCTCGCACCTTCTGATGCATCAGGTAGGTGCACAATAGCATAGCCTAACCCTCTGTACTTTGGTCTATATTGATGCGGGACATAGACAGCCAGCTGATGACCAATCCATTAGTGCAATGGATGGCTGGAAGCATTTGTCTTTGCCTTTGCAATACCACAGAAGCAATGCATGGTCAATGTACAGCAATGACACACCTGTGTGAACAGCCAGGAGACACCCCCCCCCCCCATGTTATGTTACATAGTTACATAGTTAGTACGGTCGAAAAAAGACATATGTCCATCAAGTTCAACCAGGGAATTAAGGGGTAGGGGTGTGGCGCGATATTGGGGAAGGGATGAGATTTTATATTTCTTCATAAGCATTAATCTTATTTTGTCAATTAGGAACATTCAGCACCCACCCGCTATCAAGGCAGCTGCCTATCATGTCATGCCCTACCTGCACAGGTACAGGTGTGCTGGCTACTCAAATGATCCAATTAAGGAGGCCATTTAGTCAGCAGCAGCAGAAGTCCTGTGCCTGGACGCTCCAACAGCGGCCAGACACAAGCAGAAGCAGAAGCAGCAGAAGCAGAAGCAGCAGCAGCACCACCTTTTGTTTTTTGGCTGCAGCAGCAGCAAGGCCCACAGGGCTGGCTAGCTGGCTAGCCAGCAAGCAGGTAGCAATGAAAGTAGGAATCTTTCTTTTTAACCCTGTAAGGGGGTGGTGCACTGTACCCGAAGATACTGCCATATCGGGTCAATGCATAGGGCGACGGAAGCAAGCTTCGAAATCGGCCCCCGTTCTCAAAAATCCATTTAATATATGGTCCCCAGATAGGGGACGTATCAGATATTAAACTGATAAGAACAGATACTACACTTGATCTTAGCCAAAAGGCCGAGAAGCGATAACCGTGAAAGGGGCGGGCCCAACAAGGTGCCCTTCATGGGCACTATCACTGCTTGCTGTCAGGGAGGCTGCCAGACAATTTTCCATGCACACTCTGGGCTGGGGGGCAGTCAACCACCAGTACACACAGCAGAACCTAAACCCATACCATTATTGCTAAGCAGCAAGACAGGGGCCCATTGCACTCCCACGGGGCCTTTTTAAATGCAATCCATAACCCGGATTTGCCAGGAACCCTTCTTACTCCTCCTACTTGCATGTGACACTGGGCTTAGGATCTGCATAGGAAACACACACACAAGCACACACCTACCTTTGTTGCCTGCAGATGCCTCCTTGGCTGTCCCCAAACGGTATCAAACCAACACCCACGGGAAGCTGTAAGCATAGAGGACATGCCTGCACCCCATTGGACTTACCTGTGTGGGTTAAACCCGGGTTATTTGACAACCTATGGCGGTGATGGTTCTGCTCAGGCAGAGCAGTGCTGATGCTCCTCATAAAGCTGTCGCTGCTGTGAAGGTTCTAGGTGACATCACAAATCCCTATGGTTACATACACAACAAAGCTGGGTTGTTGTTGTTTACACTCTGCAAGGCCTGTGGAAGTGAGTGACATCATAGCACTGTAGTTCTGAGGGTTCTAGATGGATGCAACAATCTCCTGTTGCTTCTATGAAGGCCATAATAGACGACATCACCAAACAGCTCCATAGTCACATACACAGCAAAGGAGAGATGTTGTTTACACCTAGTGATGTCAGTGGTATTGAGTGACATCACAGCACAGTGCTAAGGCTCCTGGGCCTGGACACAGCAGCGGCTGCAATATCTCAACGGAGAATACGTTTATATATATGTGTGTGTGTGCGCGTATATATATATATATATATATATATATATATATATATATATATTTCTCCGCCGAAATCACTTTTAAACCCATTTCCACCTTTTTTTCCCTTCTCTTCCTCTTACTTTTTTTTCACGTTTTTTTACGTTTTTCTCCTTTTCGCCTCTTTTCTGGGCGTATTATTCTTCTTTTTCTTCTTTTTTTTCGTCTAATGCATACCCCATCAGTGCAGCAATGCTTATTCAATACCGCCAGCAGATGGAGACACTGGGGGATAATTTTCTAAGGATTTATACTGATTTTTCCTGTCTGAATTTGTCGCACAGAAAGTTGCAGGCCAAATATGTGTGACATTTCTGCGACTTTAGCTTCTAGAGCATTTTTACAACATTATACATAGGTGCTGAATACATAAAAAGCGACTGTTCAGCGACAGACAAGTCGCATCGGCTGAAAGTAGGCCAGAATGTCAGTCCATGTTGGAGCAGGTTTAGATACAGTCTAAAGTATAGATCTCAAAGTCTGTGCACAGAATTTAGCAAGGGCCTCGCACCTTCTGATGCATCAGGTAGGTGCACAATAGCATAGCCTAACCCTCTGTACTTTGGTCTATATTGATGCGGGACATAGACAGCCAGCTGATGACCAATCCATTAGTGCAATGGATGGCTGGAAGCATTTGTCTTTGCCTTTGCAATACCACAGAAGCAATGCATGGTCAATGTACAGCAATGACACACCTGTGTGAACAGCCAGGAGACCCCCCCCCCCCCCCCATGTTATGTTACATAGTTACATAGTTAGTACGGTCGAAAAAAGACATATGTCCATCAAGTTCAACCAGGGAATTAAGGGGTAGGGGTGTGGCGCGATATTGGGGAAGGGATGAGATTTTATATTTCTTCATAAGCATTAATCTTATTTTGTCAATTAGGAACATTCAGCACCCACCCGCTATCAAGGCAGCTGCCTATCATGTCATGCCCTACCTGCACAGGTGTGCTGGCTACTCAAATGATCCAATTAAGGAGGCCATTTAGTCAGCAGCAGCAGAAGTCCTGTGCCTGGACGCTCCAACAGCGGCCAGACACAAGCAGAAGCAGAAGCAGCAGAAGCAGCAGCAGCACCACCTTTTGTTTTTTGGCTGCAGCAGCAGCAAGGCCCACAGGGCTGGCTAGCTGGCTAGCCAGCAAGCAGGTAGCAATGAAAGTAGGAATCTTTCTTTTTAACCCTGTAAGGGGGTGGTGCACTGTACCCGAAGATACTGCCATATCGGGTCAATGCATAGGGCGACGGAAGCAAGCTTCGAAATCGGCCCCCGTTCTCAAAAATCCATTTAATATATGGTCCCCAGATAGGGGACGTATCAGATATTAAACTGATAAGAACAGATACTACACTTGATCTTAGCCAAAAGGCCGAGAAGCAATAACCGTGAAAGGGGCGGGCCCAACAAGGTGCCCTTCATGGGCACTATCACTGCTTGCTGTCAGGGAGGCTGCCAGACAATTTTCCATGCACACTCTGGGCTGGGGGGCAGTCAACCACCAGTACACACAGCAGAACCTAAACCCATACCATTATTGCTAAGCAGCAAGACAGGGGCCCATTGCACTCCCACGGGGCCTTTTTAAATGCAATCCATAACCCGGATTTGCCAGGAACCCTTCTTACTCCTCCTACTTGCATGTGACACTGGGCTTAGGATCTGCATAGGAAACACACACACAAGCACACACCTACCTTTGTTGCCTGCAGATGCCTCCTTGGCTGTCCCCAAACGGTATCAAACCAACACCCACGGGAAGCTGTAAGCATAGAGGACATGCCTGCACCCCATTGGACTTACCTGTGTGGGTTAAACCCGGGTTATTTGACAACCTATGGCGGTGATGGTTCTGCTCAGGCAGAGCAGTGCTGATGCTCCTCATAAAGCTGTCGCTGCTGTGAAGGTTCTAGGTGACATCACAAATCCCTATGGTTACATACACAACAAAGCTGGGTTGTTGTTGTTTACACTCTGCAAGGCCTGTGGAAGTGAGTGACATCATAGCACTGTAGTTCTGAGGGTTCTAGATGGATGCAACAATCTCCTGTTGCTTCTATGAAGGCCATAATAGACGACATCACCAAACAGCTCCATAGTCACATACACAGCAAAGGAGAGATGTTGTTTACACCTAGTGATGTCAGTGGTATTGAGTGACATCACAGCACAGTGCTAAGGCTCCTGGGCCTGGACACAGCAGCGGCTGCAATATCTCAACGGAGAATACGTTTATATATATGTGTGTGTGTGCGCGTATATATATATATATATATATATATATATATATATATATATATATATTTCTCCGCCGAAATCACTTTTAAACCCATTTCCACCTTTTTTTCCCTTCTCTTCCTCTTACTTTTTTTTCACGTTTTTTTACGTTTTTCTCCTTTTCGCCTCTTTTCTGGGCGTATTATTCTTCTTTTTCTTCTTTTTTTTCGTCTAATGCATACCCCATCAGTGCAGCAATGCTTATTCAATACCGCCAGCAGATGGAGACACTGGGGGATAATTTTCTAAGGATTTATACTGATTTTTCCTGTCTGAATTTGTCGCACAGAAAGTTGCAGGCCAAATATGTGTGACATTTCTGCGACTTTAGCTTCTAGAGCATTTTTACAACATTATACATAGGTGCTGAATACATAAAAAGCGACTGTTCAGCGACAGACAAGTCGCATCGGCTGAAAGTAGGCCAGAATGTCAGTCCATGTTGGAGCAGGTTTAGATACAGTCTAAAGTATAGATCTCAAAGTCTGTGCACAGAATTTAGCAAGGGCCTCGCACCTTCTGATGCATCAGGTAGGTGCACAATAGCATAGCCTAACCCTCTGTACTTTGGTCTATATTGATGCGGGACATAGACAGCCAGCTGATGACCAATCCATTAGTGCAATGGATGGCTGGAAGCATTTGTCTTTGCCTTTGCAATACCACAGAAGCAATGCATGGTCAATGTACAGCAATGACACACCTGTGTGAACAGCCAGGAGACCCCCCCCCCCCCATGTTATGTTACATAGTTACATAGTTAGTACGGTCGAAAAAAGACATATGTCCATCAAGTTCAACCAGGGAATTAAGGGGTAGGGGTGTGGCGCGATATTGGGGAAGGGATGAGATTTTATATTTCTTCATAAGCATTAATCTTATTTTGTCAATTAGGAACATTCAGCACCCACCCGCTATCAAGGCAGCTGCCTATCATGTCATGCCCTACCTGCACAGGTGTGCTGGCTACTCAAATTATCCAATTAAGGAGGCCATTTAGTCAGCAGCAGCAGAAGTCCTGTGCCTGGACGCTCCAACAGCGGCCAGACACAAGCAGAAGCAGAAGCAGCAGAAGCAGCAGCAGCACCACCTTTTGTTTTTTGGCTGCAGCAGCAGCAAGGCCCACAGGGCTGGCTAGCTGGCTAGCCAGCAAGCAGGTAGCAATGAAAGTAGGAATCTTTCTTTTTAACCCTGTAAGGGGGTGGTGCACTGTACCCGAAGATACTGCCATATCGGGTCAATGCATAGGGCGACGGAAGCAAGCTTCGAAATCGGCCCCCGTTCTCAAAAATCCATTTAATATATGGTCCCCAGATAGGGGACGTATCAGATATTAAACTGATAAGAACAGATACTACACTTGATCTTAGCCAAAAGGCCGAGAAGCGATAACCGTGAAAGGGGCGGGCCCAACAAGGTGCCCTTCATGGGCACTATCACTGCTTGCTGTCAGGGAGGCTGCCAGACAATTTTCCATGCACACTCTGGGCTGGGGGGCAGTCAACCACCAGTACACACAGCAGAACCTAAACCCATACCATTATTGCTAAGCAGCAAGACAGGGGCCCATTGCACTCCCACGGGGCCTTTTTAAATGCAATCCATAACCCGGATTTGCCAGGAACCCTTCTTACTCCTCCTACTTGCATGTGACACTGGGCTTAGGATCTGCATAGGAAACACACACACAAGCACACACCTACCTTTGTTGCCTGCAGATGCCTCCTTGGCTGTCCCCAAACGGTATCAAACCAACACCCACGGGAAGCTGTAAGCATAGAGGACATGCCTGCACCCCATTGGACTTACCTGTGTGGGTTAAACCCGGGTTATTTGACAACCTATGGCGGTGATGGTTCTGCTCAGGCAGAGCAGTGCTGATGCTCCTCATAAAGCTGTCGCTGCTGTGAAGGTTCTAGGTGACATCACAAATCCCTATGGTTACATACACAACAAAGCTGGGTTGTTGTTGTTTACACTCTGCAAGGCCTGTGGAAGTGAGTGACATCATAGCACTGTAGTTCTGAGGGTTCTAGATGGATGCAACAATCTCCTGTTGCTTCTATGAAGGCCATAATAGACGACATCACCAAACAGCTCCATAGTCACATACACAGCAAAGGAGAGATGTTGTTTACACCTAGTGATGTCAGTGGTATTGAGTGACATCACAGCACAGTGCTAAGGCTCCTGGGCCTGGACACAGCAGCGGCTGCAATATCTCAACGGAGAATACGTTTATATATATGTGTGTGTGTGCGCATATATATATATATATATATATATATATATATATATATATATATATTTCTCCGCCGAAATCACTTTTAAACCCATTTCCACCTTTTTTTCCCTTCTCTTCCTCTTACTTTTTTTTCACGTTTTTTTACGTTTTTCTCCTTTTCGCCTCTTTTCTGGGCGTATTATTCTTCTTTTTCTTCTTTTTTTTCGTCTAATGCATACCCCATCAGTGCAGCAATGCTTATTCAATACCGCCAGCAGATGGAGACACTGGGGGATAATTTTCTAAGGATTTATACTGATTTTTCCTGTCTGAATTTGTCGCACAGAAAGTTGCAGGCCAAATATGTGTGACATTTCTGCGACTTTAGCTTCTAGAGCATTTTTACAACATTATACATAGGTGCTGAATACATAAAAAGCGACTGTTCAGCGACAGACAAGTCGCATCGGCTGAAAGTAGGCCAGAATGTCAGTCCATGTTGGAGCAGGTTTAGATACAGTCTAAAGTATAGATCTCAAAGTCTGTGCACAGAATTTAGCAAGGGCCTCGCACCTTCTGATGCATCAGGTAGGTGCACAATAGCATAGCCTAACCCTCTGTACTTTGGTCTATATTGATGCGGGACATAGACAGCCAGCTGATGACCAATCCATTAGTGCAATGGATGGCTGGAAGCATTTGTCTTTGCCTTTGCAATACCACAGAAGCAATGCATGGTCAATGTACAGCAATGACACACCTGTGTGAACAGCCAGGAGACACCCCCCCCCCCCATGTTATGTTACATAGTTACATAGTTAGTACGGTCGAAAAAAGACATATGTCCATCAAGTTCAACCAGGGAATTAAGGGGTAGGGGTGTGGCGCGATATTGGGGAAGGGATGAGATTTTATATTTCTTCATAAGCATTAATCTTATTTTGTCAATTAGGAACATTCAGCACCCACCCGCTATCAAGGCAGCTGCCTATCATGTCATGCCCTACCTGCACAGGTGTGCTGGCTACTCAAATGATCCAATTAAGGAGGCCATTTAGTCAGCAGCAGCAGAAGTCCTGTGCCTGGACGCTCCAACAGCGGCCAGACACAAGCAGAAGCAGAAGCAGCAGAAGCAGCAGCAGCACCACCTTTTGTTTTTTGGCTGCAGCAGCAGCAAGGCCCACAGGGCTGGCTAGCTGGCTAGCCAGCAAGCAGGTAGCAATGAAAGTAGGAATCTTTCTTTTTAACCCTGTAAGGGGGTGGTGCACTGTACCCGAAGATACTGCCATATCGGGTCAATGCATAGGGCGACGGAAGCAAGCTTCGAAATCGGCCCCCGTTCTCAAAAATCCATTTAATATATGGTCCCCAGATAGGGGACGTATCAGATATTAAACTGATAAGAACAGATACTACACTTGATCTTAGCCAAAAGGCCGAGAAGCGATAACCGTGAAAGGGGCGGGCCCAACAAGGTGCCCTTCATGGGCACTATCACTGCTTGCTGTCAGGGAGGCTGCCAGACAATTTTCCATGCACACTCTGGGCTGGGGGGCAGTCAACCACCAGTACACACAGCAGAACCTAAACCCATACCATTATTGCTAAGCAGCAAGACAGGGGCCCATTGCACTCCCACGGGGCCTTTTTAAATGCAATCCATAACCCGGATTTGCCAGGAACCCTTCTTACTCCTCCTACTTGCATGTGACACTGGGCTTAGGATCTGCATAGGAAACACACACACAAGCACACACCTACCTTTGTTGCCTGCAGATGCCTCCTTTGGCTGTCCCCAAACGGTATCAAACCAACACCCACGGGAAGCTGTAAGCATAGAGGACATGCCTGCACCCCATTGGACTTACCTGTGTGGGTTAAACCCGGGTTATTTGACAACCTATGGCGGTGATGGTTCTGCTCAGGCAGAGCAGTGCTGATGCTCCTCATAAAGCTGTCGCTGCTGTGAAGGTTCTAGGTGACATCACAAATCCCTATGGTTACATACACAACAAAGCTGGGTTGTTGTTGTTTACACTCTGCAAGGCCTGTGGAAGTGAGTGACATCATAGCACTGTAGTTCTGAGGGTTCTAGATGGATGCAACAATCTCCTGTTGCTTCTATGAAGGCCATAATAGACGACATCACCAAACAGCTCCATAGTCACATACACAGCAAAGGAGAGATGTTGTTTACACCTAGTGATGTCAGTGGTATTGAGTGACATCACAGCACAGTGCTAAGGCTCCTGGGCCTGGACACAGCAGCGGCTGCAATATCTCAACGGAGAATACGTTTATATATATGTGTGTGTGTGCGCGTATATATATATATATATATATATATATATATATTCTCCGCCGAAATCACTTTTAAACCCATTTCCACCTTTTTTTCCCTTCTCTTCCTCTTACTTTTTTTTCACGTTTTTTTACGTTTTTCTCCTTTTCGCCTCTTTTCTGGGCGTATTATTCTTCTTTTTCTTCTTTTTTTTCGTCTAATGCATACCCCATCAGTGCAGCAATGCTTATTCAATACCGCCAGCAGATGGAGACACTGGGGGATAATTTTCTAAGGATTTATACTGATTTTTCCTGTCTGAATTTGTCGCACAGAAAGTTGCAGGCCAAATATGTGTGACATTTCTGCGACTTTAGCTTCTAGAGCATTTTTACAACATTATACATAGGTGCTGAATACATAAAAAGCGACTGTTCAGCGACAGACAAGTCGCATCGGCTGAAAGTAGGCCAGAATGTCAGTCCATGTTGGAGCAGGTTTAGATACAGTCTAAAGTATAGATCTCAAAGTCTGTGCACAGAATTTAGCAAGGGCCTCGCACCTTCTGATGCATCAGGTAGGTGCACAATAGCATAGCCTAACCCTCTGTACTTTGGTCTATATTGATGCGGGACATAGACAGCCAGCTGATGACCAATCCATTAGTGCAATGGATGGCTGGAAGCATTTGTCTTTGCCTTTGCAATACCACAGAAGCAATGCATGGTCAATGTACAGCAATGACACACCTGTGTGAACAGCCAGGAGACCCCCCCCCCCCCATGTTATGTTACATAGTTACATAGTTAGTACGGTCGAAAAAAGACATATGTCCATCAAGTTCAACCAGGGAATTAAGGGGTAGGGGTGTGGCGCGATATTGGGGAAGGGATGAGATTTTATATTTCTTCATAAGCATTAATCTTATTTTGTCAATTAGGAAGATTCAGCACCCACCCGCTATCAAGGCAGCTGCCTATCATGTCATGCCCTACCTGCACAGGTGTGCTGGCTACTCAAATGATCCAATTAAGGAGGCCATTTAGTCAGCAGCAGCAGAAGTCCTGTGCCTGGACGCTCCAACAGCGGCCAGACACAAGCAGAAGCAGAAGCAGCAGAAGCAGCAGCAGCACCACCTTTTGTTTTTTGGCTGCAGCAGCAGCAAGGCCCACAGGGCTGGCTAGCTGGCTAGCCAGCAAGCAGGTAGCAATGAAAGTAGGAATCTTTCTTTTTAACCCTGTAAGGGGGTGGTGCACTGTACCCGAAGATACTGCCATATCGGGTCAATGCATAGGGCGACGGAAGCAAGCTTCGAAATCGGCCCCCGTTCTCAAAAATCCATTTAATATATGGTCCCCAGATAGGGGACGTATCAGATATTAAACTGATAAGAACAGATACTACACTTGATCTTAGCCAAAAGGCCGAGAAGCGATAACCGTGAAAGGGGCGGGCCCAACAAGGTGCCCTTCATGGGCACTATCACTGCTTGCTGTCAGGGAGGCTGCCAGACAATTTTCCATGCACACTCTGGGCTGGGGGGCAGTCAACCACCAGTACACACAGCAGAACCTAAACCCATACCATTATTGCTAAGCAGCAAGACAGGGGCCCATTGCACTCCCACGGGGCCTTTTTAAATGCAATCCATAACCCGGATTTGCCAGGAACCCTTCTTACTCCTCCTACTTGCATGTGACACTGGGCTTAGGATCTGCATAGGAAACACACACACAAGCACACACCTACCTTTGTTGCCTGCAGATGCCTCCTTGGCTGTCCCCAAACGGTATCAAACCAACACCCACGGGAAGCTGTAAGCATAGAGGACATGCCTGCACCCCATTGGACTTACCTGTGTGGGTTAAACCCGGGTTATTTGACAACCTATGGCGGTGATGGTTCTGCTCAGGCAGAGCAGTGCTGATGCTCCTCATAAAGCTGTCGCTGCTGTGAAGGTTCTAGGTGACATCACAAATCCCTATGGTTACATACACAACAAAGCTGGGTTGTTGTTGTTTACACTCTGCAAGGCCTGTGGAAGTGAGTGACATCATAGCACTGTAGTTCTGAGGGTTCTAGATGGATGCAACAATCTCCTGTTGCTTCTATGAAGGCCATAATAGACGGCATCACCAAACAGCTCCATAGTCACATACACAGCAAAGGAGAGATGTTGTTTACACCTAGTGATGTCAGTGGTATTGAGTGACATCACAGCACAGTGCTAAGGCTCCTGGGCCTGGACACAGCAGCGGCTGCAATATCTCAACGGAGAATACGTTTATATATATGTGTGTGTGTGCGCGTATATATATATATATATATATATATATATATATATATATATATATTTCTCCGCCGAAATCACTTTTAAACCCATTTCCACCTTTTTTTCCCTTCTCTTCCTCTTACTTTTTTTTTCACGTTTTTTTACGTTTTTCTCCTTTTCGCCTCTTTTCTGGGCGTATTATTCTTCTTTTTCTTCTTTTTTTTCGTCTAATGCATACCCCATCAGTGCAGCAATGCTTATTCAATACCGCCAGCAGATGGAGACACTGGGGGATAATTTTCTAAGGATTTATACTGATTTTTCCTGTCTGAATTTGTCGCACAGAAAGTTGCAGGCCAAATATGTGTGACATTTCTGCGACTTTAGCTTCTAGAGCATTTTTACAACATTATACATAGGTGCTGAATACATAAAAAGCGACTGTTCAGCGACAGACAAGTCGCATCGGCTGAAAGTAGGCCAGAATGTCAGTCCATGTTGGAGCAGGTTTAGATACAGTCTAAAGTATAGATCTCAAAGTCTGTGCACAGAATTTAGCAAGGGCCTCGCACCTTCTGATGCATCAGGTAGGTGCACAATAGCATAGCCTAACCCTCTGTACTTTGGTCTATATTGATGCGGGACATAGACAGCCAGCTGATGACCAATCCATTAGTGCAATGGATGGCTGGAAGCATTTGTCTTTGCCTTTGCAATACCACAGAAGCAATGCATGGTCAATGTACAGCAATGACACACCTGTGTGAACAGCCAGGAGACCCCCCCCCCCCCATGTTATGTTACATAGTTACATAGTTAGTACGGTCGAAAAAAGACATATGTCCATCAAGTTCAACCAGGGAATTAAGGGGTAGGGGTGTGGCGCGATATTGGGGAAGGGATGAGATTTTATATTTCTTCATAAGCATTAATCTTATTTTGTCAATTAGGAAGATTCAGCACCCACCCGCTATCAAGGCAGCTGCCTATCATGTCATGCCCTACCTGCACAGGTGTGCTGGCTACTCAAATGATCCAATTAAGGAGGCCATTTAGTCAGCAGCAGCAGAAGTCCTGTGCCTGGACGCTCCAACAGCGGCCAGACACAAGCAGAAGCAGCAGAAGCAGCAGCAGCACCACCTTTTGTTTTTTGGCTGCAGCAGCAGCAAGGCCCACAGGTCTGGCTAGCTGGCTAGCCAGCAAGCAGGTAGCAATGAAAGTAGGAATCTTTCTTTTTAACCCTGTAAGGGGGTGGTGCACTGTACCCGAAGATACTGCCATATCGGGTCAATGCATAGGGCGACGGAAGCAAGCTTCGAAATCGGCCCCCGTTCTCAAAAATCCATTTAATATATGGTCCCCAGATAGGGGACGTATCAGATATTAAACTGATAAGAACAGATACTACACTTGATCTTAGCCAAAAGGCCGAGAAGCGATAACCGTGAAAGGGGCGGGCCCAACAAGGTGCCCTTCATGGGCACTATCACTGCTTGCTGTCAGGGAGGCTGCCAGACAATTTTCCATGCACACTCTGGGCTGGGGGGCAGTCAACCACCAGTACACACAGCAGAACCTAAACCCATACCATTATTGCTAAGCAGCAAGACAGGGGCCCATTGCACTCCCACGGGGCCTTTTTAAATGCAATCCATAACCCGGATTTGCCAGGAACCCTTCTTACTCCTCCTACTTGCATGTGACACTGGGCTTAGGATCTGCATAGGAAACACACACACAAGCACACACCTACCTTTGTTGCCTGCAGATGCCTCCTTGGCTGTCCCCAAACGGTATCAAACCAACACCCACGGGAAGCTGTAAGCATAGAGGACATGCCTGCACCCCATTGGACTTACCTGTGTGGGTTAAACCCGGGTTATTTGACAACCTATGGCGGTGATGGTTCTGCTCAGGCAGAGCAGTGCTGATGCTCCTCATAAAGCTGTCGCTGCTGTGAAGGTTCTAGGTGACATCACAAATCCCTATGGTTACATACACAACAAAGCTGGGTTGTTGTTGTTTACACTCTGCAAGGCCTGTGGAAGTGAGTGACATCATAGCACTGTAGTTCTGAGGGTTCTAGATGGATGCAACAATCTCCTGTTGCTTCTATGAAGGCCATAATAGACGACATCACCAAACAGCTCCATAGTCACATACACAGCAAAGGAGAGATGTTGTTTACACCTAGTGATGTCAGTGGTATTGAGTGACATCACAGCACAGTGCTAAGGCTCCTGGGCCTGGACACAGCAGCGGCTGCAATATCTCAACGGAGAATACGTTTATATATATGTGTGTGTGTGCGCGTATATATATATATATATATATATATATATATATATATATATATATATATATATTCTCCGCCGAAATCACTTTTAAACCCATTTCCACCTTTTTTTCCCTTCTCTTCCTCTTACTTTTTTTTCACGTTTTTTTACGTTTTTCTCCTTTTCGCCTCTTTTCTGGGCGTATTATTCTTCTTTTTCTTCTTTTTTTTCGTCTAATGCATACCCCATCAGTGCAGCAATGCTTATTCAATACCGCCAGCAGATGGAGACACTGGGGGATAATTTTCTAAGGATTTATACTGATTTTTCCTGTCTGAATTTGTCGCACAGAAAGTTGCAGGCCAAATATGTGTGACATTTCTGCGACTTTAGCTTCTAGAGCATTTTTACAACATTATACATAGGTGCTGAATACATAAAAAGCGACTGTTCAGCGACAGACAAGTCGCATCGGCTGAAAGTAGGCCAGAATGTCAGTCCATGTTGGAGCAGGTTTAGATATAGTCTAAAGTATAGATCTCAAAGTCTGTGCACAGAATTTAGCAAGGGCCTCGCACCTTCTGATGCATCAGGTAGGTGCACAATAGCATAGCCTAACCCTCTGAACTTTGGTCTATATTGATGCGGGACATAGACAGCCAGCTGATGACCAATCCATTAGTGCAATGGATGGCTGGAAGCATTTGTCTTTGCCTTTGCAATACCACAGAAGCAATGCATGGTCAATGTACAGCAATGACACACCTGTGTGAACAGCCAGGAGACCCCCCCCCCCCCCCCCATGTTATGTTACATAGTTACATAGTTAGTACGGTCGAAAAAAGACATATGTCCATCAAGTTCAACCAGGGAATTAAGGGGTAGGGGTGTGGCGCGATATTGGGGAAGGGATGAGATTTTATATTTCTTCATAAGCATTAATCTTATTTTGTCAATTAGGAACATTCAGCACCCACCCGCTATCAAGGCAGCTGCCTATCATGTCATGCCCTACCTGCACAGGTGTGCTGGCTACTCAAATGATCCAATTAAGGAGGCCATTTAGTCAGCAGCAGCAGAAGTCCTGTGCCTGGACGCTCCAACAGCGGCCAGACACAAGCAGAAGCAGAAGCAGCAGAAGCAGCAGCAGCACCACCTTTTGTTTTTTGGCTGCAGCAGCAGCAAGGCCCACAGGGCTGGCTAGCTGGCTAGCCAGCAAGCAGGTAGCAATGAAAGTAGGAATCTTTCTTTTTAACCCTGTAAGGGGGTGGTGCACTGTACCCGAAGATACTGCCATATCGGGTCAATGCATAGGGCGACGGAAGCAAGCTTCGAAATCGGCCCCCGTTCTCAAAAATCCATTTAATATATGGTCCCCAGATAGGGGACGTATCAGATATTAAACTGATAAGAACAGATACTACACTTGATCTTAGCCAAAAGGCCGAGAAGCGATAACCGTGAAAGGGGCGGGCCCAACAAGGTGCCCTTCATGGGCACTATCACTGCTTGCTGTCAGGGAGGCTGCCAGACAATTTTCCATGCACACTCTGGGCTGGGGGGCAGTCAACCACCAGTACACACAGCAGAACCTAAACCCATACCATTATTGCTAAGCAGCAAGACAGGGGCCCATTGCACTCCCACGGGGCCTTTTTAAATGCAATCCATAACCCGGATTTGCCAGGAACCCTTCTTACTCCTCCTACTTGCATGTGACACTGGGCTTAGGATCTGCATAGGAAACACACACACAAGCACACACCTACCTTTGTTGCCTGCAGATGCCTCCTTGGCTGTCCCCAAACGGTATCAAACCAACACCCACGGGAAGCTGTAAGCATAGAGGACATGCCTGCACCCCATTGGACTTACCTGTGTGGGTTAAACCCGGGTTATTTGACAACCTATGGCGGTGATGGTTCTGCTCAGGCAGAGCAGTGCTGATGCTCCTCATAAAGCTGTCGCTGCTGTGAAGGTTCTAGGTGACATCACAAATCCCTATGGTTACATACACAACAAAGCTGGGTTGTTGTTGTTTACACTCTGCAAGGCCTGTGGAAGTGAGTGACATCATAGCACTGTAGTTCTGAGGGTTCTAGATGGATGCAACAATCTCCTGTTGCTTCTATGAAGGCCATAATAGACGACATCACCAAACAGCTCCATAGTCACATACACAGCAAAGGAGAGATGTTGTTTACACCTAGTGATGTCAGTGGTATTGAGTGACATCACAGCACAGTGCTAAGGCTCCTGGGCCTGGACACAGCAGCGGCTGCAATATCTCAACGGAGAATACGTTTATATATATGTGTGTGTGTGCGCGTATATATATATATATATATATATATATATATATATATATATTTCTCCGCCGAAATCACTTTTAAACCCATTTCCACCTTTTTTTCCCTTCTCTTCCTCTTACTTTTTTTTCACGTTTTTTTACGTTTTTCTCCTTTTCGCCTCTTTTCTGGGCGTATTATTCTTCTTTTTCTTCTTTTTTTTCGTCTAATGCATACCCCATCAGTGCAGCAATGCTTATTCAATACCGCCAGCAGATGGAGACACTGGGGGATAATTTTCTAAGGATTTATACTGATTTTTCCTGTCTGAATTTGTCGCACAGAAAGTTGCAGGCCAAATATGTGTGACATTTCTGCGACTTTAGCTTCTAGAGCATTTTTACAATATTATACATAGGTGCTGAATACATAAAAAGCGACTGTTCAGCGACAGACAAGTCGCATCGGCTGAAAGTAGGCCAGAATGTCAGTCCATGTTGGAGCAGGTTTAGATACAGTCTAAAGTATAGATCTCAAAGTCTGTGCACAGAATTTAGCAAGGGCCTCGCACCTTCTGATGCATCAGGTAGGTGCACAATAGCATAGCCTAACCCTCTGTACTTTGGTCTATATTGATGCGGGACATAGACAGCCAGCTGATGACCAATCCATTAGTGCAATGGATGGCTGGAAGCATTTGTCTTTGCCTTTGCAATACCACAGAAGCAATGCATGGTCAATGTACAGCAATGACACACCTGTGTGAACAGCCAGGAGACCCCCCCCCCCCCCCATGTTATGTTACATAGTTACATAGTTAGTACGGTCGAAAAAAGACATATGTCCATCAAGTTCAACCAGGGAATTAAGGGGTAGGGGTGTGGCGCGATATTGGGGAAGGGATGAGATTTTATATTTCTTCATAAGCATTAATCTTATTTTGTCAATTAGGAACATTCAGCACCCACCCGCTATCAAGGCAGCTGCCTATCATGTCATGCCCTACCTGCACAGGTGTGCTGGCTACTCAAATGATCCAATTAAGGAGGCCATTTAGTCAGCAGCAGCAGAAGTCCTGTGCCTGGACGCTCCAACAGCGGCCAGACACAAGCAGAAGCAGAAGCAGCAGAAGCAGCAGCAGCACCACCTTTTGTTTTTTGGCTGCAGCAGCAGCAAGGCCCACAGGGCTGGCTAGCTGGCTAGCCAGCAAGCAGGTAGCAATGAAAGTAGGAATCTTTCTTTTTAACCCTGTAAGGGGGTGGTGCACTGTACCCGAAGATACTGCCATATCGGGTCAATGCATAGGGCGACGGAAGCAAGCTTCGAAATCGGCCCCCGTTCTCAAAAATCCATTTAATATATGGTCCCCAGATAGGGGACGTATCAGATATTAAACTGATAAGAACAGATACTACACTTGATCTTAGCCAAAAGGCCGAGAAGCGATAACCGTGAAAGGGGCGGGCCCAACAAGGTGCCCTTCATGGGCACTATCACTGCTTGCTGTCAGGGAGGCTGCCAGACAATTTTCCATGCACACTCTGGGCTGGGGGGCAGTCAACCACCAGTACACACAGCAGAACCTAAACCCATACCATTATTGCTAAGCAGCAAGACAGGGGCCCATTGCACTCCCACGGGGCCTTTTTAAATGCAATCCATAACCCGGATTTGCCAGGAACCCTTCTTACTCCTCCTACTTGCATGTGACACTGGGCTTAGGATCTGCATAGGAAACACACACACAAGCACACACCTACCTTTGTTGCCTGCAGATGCCTCCTTGGCTGTCCCCAAACGGTATCAAACCAACACCCACGGGAAGCTGTAAGCATAGAGGACATGCCTGCACCCCATTGGACTTACCTGTGTGGGTTAAACCCGGGTTATTTGACAACCTATGGCGGTGATGGTTCTGCTCAGGCAGAGCAGTGCTGATGCTCCTCATAAAGCTGTCGCTGCTGTGAAGGTTCTAGGTGACATCACAAATCCCTATGGTTACATACACAACAAAGCTGGGTTGTTGTTGTTTACACTCTGCAAGGCCTGTGGAAGTGAGTGACATCATAGCACTGTAGTTCTGAGGGTTCTAGATGGATGCAACAATCTCCTGTTGCTTCTATGAAGGCCATAATAGACGACATCACCAAACAGCTCCATAGTCACATACACAGCAAAGGAGAGATGTTGTTTACACCTAGTGATGTCAGTGGTATTGAGTGACATCACAGCACAGTGCTAAGGCTCCTGGGCCTGGACACAGCAGCGGCTGCAATATCTCAACGGAGAATACGTTTATATATATGTGTGTGTGTGCGCGTATATATATATATATATATATATATATATATATATATATATATATTTCTCCGCCGAAATCACTTTTAAACCCATTTCCACCTTTTTTTCCCTTCTCTTCCTCTTACTTTTTTTTCACGTTTTTTTACGTTTTTCTCCTTTTCGCCTCTTTTCTGGGCGTATTATTCTTCTTTTTCTTCTTTTTTTTCGTCTAATGCATACCCCATCAGTGCAGCAATGCTTATTCAATACCGCCAGCAGATGGAGACACTGGGGGATAATTTTCTAAGGATTTATACTGATTTTTCCTGTCTGAATTTGTCGCACAGAAAGTTGCAGGCCAAATATGTGTGACATTTCTGCGACTTTAGCTTCTAGAGCATTTTTACAATATTATACATAGGTGCTGAATACATAAAAAGCGACTGTTCAGCGACAGACAAGTCGCATCGGCTGAAAGTAGGCCAGAATGTCAGTCCATGTTGGAGCAGGTTTAGATACAGTCTAAAGTATAGATCTCAAAGTCTGTGCACAGAATTTAGCAAGGGCCTCGCACCTTCTGATGCATCAGGTAGGTGCACAATAGCATAGCCTAACCCTCTGTACTTTGGTCTATATTGATGCGGGACATAGACAGCCAGCTGATGACCAATCCATTAGTGCAATGGATGGCTGGAAGCATTTGTCTTTGCCTTTGCAATACCACAGAAGCAATGCATGGTCAATGTACAGCAATGACACACCTGTGTGAACAGCCAGGAGACCCCCCCCCCCCCCATGTTATGTTACATAGTTACATAGTTAGTACGGTCGAAAAAAGACATATGTCCATCAAGTTCAACCAGGGAATTAAGGGGTAGGGGTGTGGCGCGATATTGGGGAAGGGATGAGATTTTATATTTCTTCATAAGCATTAATCTTATTTTGTCAATTAGGAACATTCAGCACCCACCCGCTATCAAGGCAGCTGCCTATCATGTCATGCCCTACCTGCACAGGTGTGCTGGCTACTCAAATGATCCAATTAAGGAGGCCATTTAGTCAGCAGCAGCAGAAGTCCTGTGCCTGGACGCTCCAACAGCGGCCAGACACAAGCAGAAGCAGAAGCAGCAGAAGCAGCAGCAGCACCACCTTTTGTTTTTTGGCTGCAGCAGCAGCAAGGCCCACAGGGCTGGCTAGCTGGCTAGCCAGCAAGCAGGTAGCAATGAAAGTAGGAATCTTTCTTTTTAACCCTGTAAGGGGGTGGTGCACTGTACCCGAAGATACTGCCATATCGGGTCAATGCATAGGGCGACGGAAGCAAGCTTCGAAATCGGCCCCCGTTCTCAAAAATCCATTTAATATATGGTCCCCAGATAGGGGACGTATCAGATATTAAACTGATAAGAACAGATACTACACTTGATCTTAGCCAAAAGGCCGAGAAGCGATAACCGTGAAAGGGGCGGGCCCAACAAGGTGCCCTTCATGGGCACTATCACTGCTTGCTGTCAGGGAGGCTGCCAGACAATTTTCCATGCACACTCTGGGCTGGGGGGCAGTCAACCACCAGTACACACAGCAGAACCTAAACCCATACCATTATTGCTAAGCAGCAAGACAGGGGCCCATTGCACTCCCACGGGGCCTTTTTAAATGCAATCCATAACCCGGATTTGCCAGGAACCCTTCTTACTCCTCCTACTTGCATGTGACACTGGGCTTAGGATCTGCATAGGAAACACACACACAAGCACACACCTACCTTTGTTGCCTGCAGATGCCTCCTTGGCTGTCCCCAAACGGTATCAAACCAACACCCACGGGAAGCTGTAAGCATAGAGGACATGCCTGCACCCCATTGGACTTACCTGTGTGGGTTAAACCCGGGTTATTTGACAACCTATGGCGGTGATGGTTCTGCTCAGGCAGAGCAGTGCTGATGCTCCTCATAAAGCTGTCGCTGCTGTGAAGGTTCTAGGTGACATCACAAATCCCTATGGTTACATACACAACAAAGCTGGGTTGTTGTTGTTTACACTCTGCAAGGCCTGTGGAAGTGAGTGACATCATAGCACTGTAGTTCTGAGGGTTCTAGATGGATGCAACAATCTCCTGTTGCTTCTATGAAGGCCATAATAGACGACATCACCAAACAGCTCCATAGTCACATACACAGCAAAGGAGAGATGTTGTTTACACCTAGTGATGTCAGTGGTATTGAGTGACATCACAGCACAGTGCTAAGGCTCCTGGGCCTGGACACAGCAGCGGCTGCAATATCTCAACGGAGAATACGTTTATATATATGTGTGTGTGTGCGCGTATATATATATATATATATATATATATATATATATATATTTCTCCGCCGAAATCACTTTTAAACCCATTTCCACCTTTTTTTCCCTTCTCTTCCTCTTACTTTTTTTTCACGTTTTTTTACGTTTTTCTCCTTTTCGCCTCTTTTCTGGGCGTATTATTCTTCTTTTTCTTCTTTTTTTTCGTCTAATGCATACCCCATCAGTGCAGCAATGCTTATTCAATACCGCCAGCAGATGGAGACACTGGGGGATAATTTTCTAAGGATTTATACTGATTTTTCCTGTCTGAATTTGTCGCACAGAAAGTTGCAGGCCAAATATGTGTGACATTTCTGCGACTTTAGCTTCTAGAGCATTTTTACAACATTATACATAGGTGCTGAATACATAAAAAGCGACTGTTCAGCGACAGACAAGTCGCATCGGCTGAAAGTAGGCCAGAATGTCAGTCCATGTTGGAGCAGGTTTAGATACAGTCTAAAGTATAGATCTCAAAGTCTGTGCACAGAATTTAGCAAGGGCCTCGCACCTTCTGATGCATCAGGTAGGTGCACAATAGCATAGCCTAACCCTCTGTACTTTGGTCTATATTGATGCGGGACATAGACAGCCAGCTGATGACCAATCCATTAGTGCAATGGATGGCTGGAAGCATTTGTCTTTGCCTTTGCAATACCACAGAAGCAATGCATGGTCAATGTACAGCAATGACACACCTGTGTGAACAGCCAGGAGACCCCCCCCCCCCCCATGTTATGTTACATAGTTACATAGTTAGTACGGTCGAAAAAAGACATATGTCCATCAAGTTCAACCAGGGAATTAAGGGGTAGGGGTGTGGCGCGATATTGGGGAAGGGATGAGATTTTATATTTCTTCATAAGCATTAATCTTATTTTGTCAATTAGGAACATTCAGCACCCACCCGCTATCAAGGCAGCTGCCTATCATGTCATGCCCTACCTGCACAGGTGTGCTGGCTACTCAAATGATCCAATTAAGGAGGCCATTTAGTCAGCAGCAGCAGAAGTCCTGTGCCTGGACGCTCCAACAGCGGCCAGACACAAGCAGAAGCAGAAGCAGCAGAAGCAGCAGCAGCACCACCTTTTGTTTTTTGGCTGCAGCAGCAGCAAGGCCCACAGGGCTGGCTAGCTGGCTAGCCAGCAAGCAGGTAGCAATGAAAGTAGGAATCTTTCTTTTTAACCCTGTAAGGGGGTGGTGCACTGTACCCGAAGATACTGCCATATCGGGTCAATGCATAGGGCGACGGAAGCAAGCTTCGAAATCGGCCCCCGTTCTCAAAAATCCATTTAATATATGGTCCCCAGATAGGGGACGTATCAGATATTAAACTGATAAGAACAGATACTACACTTGATCTTAGCCAAAAGGCCGAGAAGCGATAACCGTGAAAGGGGCGGGCCCAACAAGGTGCCCTTCATGGGCACTATCACTGCTTGCTGTCAGGGAGGCTGCCAGACAATTTTCCATGCACACTCTGGGCTGGGGGGCAGTCAACCACCAGTACACACAGCAGAACCTAAACCCATACCATTATTGCTAAGCAGCAAGACAGGGGCCCATTGCACTCCCACGGGGCCTTTTTAAATGCAATCCATAACCCGGATTTGCCAGGAACCCTTCTTACTCCTCCTACTTGCATGTGACACTGGGCTTAGGATCTGCATAGGAAACACACACACAAGCACACACCTACCTTTGTTGCCTGCAGATGCCTCCTTGGCTGTCCCCAAACGGTATCAAACCAACACCCACGGGAAGCTGTAAGCATAGAGGACATGCCTGCACCCCATTGGACTTACCTGTGTGGGTTAAACCCGGGTTATTTGACAACCTATGGCGGTGATGGTTCTGCTCAGGCAGAGCAGTGCTGATGCTCCTCATAAAGCTGTCGCTGCTGTGAAGGTTCTAGGTGACATCACAAATCCCTATGGTTACATACACAACAAAGCTGGGTTGTTGTTGTTTACACTCTGCAAGGCCTGTGGAAGTGAGTGACATCATAGCACTGTAGTTCTGAGGGTTCTAGATGGATGCAACAATCTCCTGTTGCTTCTATGAAGGCCATAATAGACGACATCACCAAACAGCTCCATAGTCACATACACAGCAAAGGAGAGATGTTGTTTACACCTAGTGATGTCAGTGGTATTGAGTGACATCACAGCACAGTGCTAAGGCTCCTGGGCCTGGACACAGCAGCGGCTGCAATATCTCAACGGAGAATACGTTTATATATATGTGTGTGTGTGCGCGTATATATATATATATCTATATATATATATATATATATATATATATATATATTTCTCCGCCGAAATCACTTTTAAACCCATTTCCACCTTTTTTTCCCTTCTCTTCCTCTTACTTTTTTTTCACGTTTTTTTACGTTTTTCTCCTTTTCGCCTCTTTTCTGGGCGTATTATTCTTCTTTTTCTTCTTTTTTTTCGTCTAATGCATACCCCATCAGTGCAGCAATGCTTATTCAATACCGCCAGCAGATGGAGACACTGGGGGATAATTTTCTAAGGATTTATACTGATTTTTCCTGTCTGAATTTGTCGCACAGAAAGTTGCAGGCCAAATATGTGTGACATTTCTGCGACTTTAGCTTCTAGAGCATTTTTACAACATTATACATAGGTGCTGAATACATAAAAAGCGACTGTTCAGCGACAGACAAGTCGCATCGGCTGAAAGTAGGCCAGAATGTTAGTCCATGTTGGAGCAGGTTTAGATATAGTCTAAAGTATAGATCTCAAAGTCTGTGCACAGAATTTAGCAAGGGCCTCGCACCTTCTGATGCATCAGGTAGGTGCACAATAGCATAGCCTAACCCTCTGAACTTTGGTCTATATTGATGCGGGACATAGACAGCCAGCTGATGACCAATCCATTAGTGCAATGGATGGCTGGAAGCATTTGTCTTTGCCTTTGCAATACCACAGAAGCAATGCATGGTCAATGTACAGCAATGACACACCTGTGTGAACAGCCAGGAGACCCCCCCCCCCCCCCCCCCATGTTATGTTACATAGTTACATAGTTAGTACGGTCGAAAAAAGACATATGTCCATCAAGTTCAACCAGGGAATTAAGGGGTAGGGGTGTGGCGCGATATTGGGGAAGGGATGAGATTTTATATTTCTTCATAAGCATTAATCTTATTTTGTCAATTAGGAACATTCAGCACCCACCCGCTATCAAGGCAGCTGCCTATCATGTCATGCCCTACCTGCACAGGTGTGCTGGCTACTCAAATGATCCAATTAAGGAGGCCATTTAGTCAGCAGCAGCAGAAGTCCTGTGCCTGGACGCTCCAACAGCGGCCAGACACAAGCAGAAGCAGAAGCAGCAGAAGCAGCAGCAGCACCACCTTTTGTTTTTTGGCTGCAGCAGCAGCAAGGCCCACAGGGCTGGCTAGCTGGCTAGCCAGCAAGCAGGTAGCAATGAAAGTAGGAATCTTTCTTTTAACCCTGTAAGGGGGTGGTGCACTGTACCCGAAGATACTGCCATATCGGGTCAATGCATAGGGCGACGGAAGCAAGCTTCGAAATCGGCCCCCGTTCTCAAAAATCCATTTAATATATGGTCCCCAGATAGGGGACGTATCAGATATTAAACTGATAAGAACAGATACTACACTTGATCTTAGCCAAAAGGCCGAGAAGCGATAACCGTGAAAGGGGCGGGCCCAACAAGGTGCCCTTCATGGGCACTATCACTGCTTGCTGTCAGGGAGGCTGCCAGACAATTTTCCATGCACACTCTGGGCTGGGGGGCAGTCAACCACCAGTACACACAGCAGAACCTAAACCCATACCATTATTGCTAAGCAGCAAGACAGGGGCCCATTGCACTCCCACGGGGCCTTTTTAAATGCAATCCATAACCCGGATTTGCCAGGAACCCTTCTTACTCCTCCTACTTGCATGTGACACTGGGCTTAGGATCTGCATAGGAAACACACACACAAGCACACACCTACCTTTGTTGCCTGCAGATGCCTCCTTGGCTGTCCCCAAACGGTATCAAACCAACACCCACGGGAAGCTGTAAGCATAGAGGACATGCCTGCACCCCATTGGACTTACCTGTGTGGGTTAAACCCGGGTTATTTGACAACCTATGGCGGTGATGGTTCTGCTCAGGCAGAGCAGTGCTGATGCTCCTCATAAAGCTGTCGCTGCTGTGAAGGTTCTAGGTGACATCACAAATCCCTATGGTTACATACACAACAAAGCTGGGTTGTTGTTGTTTACACTCTGCAAGGCCTGTGGAAGTGAGTGACATCATAGCACTGTAGTTCTGAGGGTTCTAGATGGATGCAACAATCTCCTGTTGCTTCTATGAAGGCCATAATAGACGACATCACCAAACAGCTCCATAGTCACATACACAGCAAAGGAGAGATGTTGTTTACACCTAGTGATGTCAGTGGTATTGAGTGACATCACAGCACAGTGCTAAGGCTCCTGGGCCTGGACACAGCAGCGGCTGCAATATCTCAACGGAGAATACGTTTATATATATGTGTGTGTGTGCGCGTATATATATATATATATATATATATATATATATATATATATATTTCTCCGCCGAAATCACTTTTAAACCCATTTCCACCTTTTTTTCCCTTCTCTTCCTCTTACTTTTTTTTCACGTTTTTTTTACGTTTTTCTCCTTTTCGCCTCTTTTCTGGGCGTATTATTCTTCTTTTTCTTCTTTTTTTTCGTCTAATGCATACCCCATCAGTGCAGCAATGCTTATTCAATACCGCCAGCAGATGGAGACACTGGGGGATAATTTTCTAAGGATTTATACTGATTTTTCCTGTCTGAATTTGTCGCACAGAAAGTTGCAGGCCAAATATGTGTGACATTTCTGCGACTTTAGCTTCTAGAGCATTTTTACAATATTATACATAGGTGCTGAATACATAAAAAGCGACTGTTCAGCGACAGACAAGTCGCATCGGCTGAAAGTAGGCCAGAATGTCAGTCCATGTTGGAGCAGGTTTAGATACAGTCTAAAGTATAGATCTCAAAGTCTGTGCACAGAATTTAGCAAGGGCCTCGCACCTTCTGATGCATCAGGTAGGTGCACAATAGCATAGCCTAACCCTCTGTACTTTGGTCTATATTGATGCGGGACATAGACAGCCAGCTGATGACCAATCCATTAGTGCAATGGATGGCTGGAAGCATTTGTCTTTGCCTTTGCAATACCACAGAAGCAATGCATGGTCAATGTACAGCAATGACACACCTGTGGTGAACAGCCAGGAGACCCCCCCCCCCCCCCCCATGTTATGTTACATAGTTACATAGTTAGTACGGTCGAAAAAAGACATATGTCCATCAAGTTCAACCAGGGAATTAAGGGGTAGGGGTGTGGCGCGATATTGGGGAAGGGATGAGATTTTATATTTCTTCATAAGCATTAATCTTATTTTGTCAATTAGGAACATTCAGCACCCACCCGCTATCAAGGCAGCTGCCTATCATGTCATGCCCTACCTGCACAGGTGTGCTGGCTACTCAAATGATCCAATTAAGGAGGCCATTTAGTCAGCAGCAGCAGAAGTCCTGTGCCTGGACGCTCCAACAGCGGCCAGACACAAGCAGAAGCAGAAGCAGCAGAAGCAGCAGCAGCACCACCTTTTGTTTTTTGGCTGCAGCAGCAGCAAGGCCCACAGGGCTGGCTAGCTGGCTAGCCAGCAAGCAGGTAGCAATGAAAGTAGGAATCTTTCTTTTTAACCCTGTAAGGGGTTGGTGCACTGTACCCGAAGATACTGCCATATCGGGTCAATGCATAGGGCGACGGAAGCAAGCTTCGAAATCGGCCCCCGTTCTCAAAAATCCATTTAATATATGGTCCCCAGATAGGGGACGTATCAGATATTAAACTGATAAGAACAGATACTACACTTGATCTTAGCCAAAAGGCCGAGAAGCGATAACCGTGAAAGGGGCGGGCCCAACAAGGTGCCCTTCATGGGCACTATCACTGCTTGCTGTCAGGGAGGCTGCCAGACAATTTTCCATGCACACTCTGGGCTGGGGGGCAGTCAACCACCAGTACACACAGCAGAACCTAAACCCATACCATTATTGCTAAGCAGCAAGACAGGGGCCCATTGCACTCCCACGGGGCCTTTTTAAATGCAATCCATAACCCGGATTTGCCAGGAACCCTTCTTACTCCTCCTACTTGCATGTGACACTGGGCTTAGGATCTGCATAGGAAACACACACACAAGCACACACCTACCTTTGTTGCCTGCAGATGCCTCCTTGGCTGTCCCCAAACGGTATCAAACCAACACCCACGGGAAGCTGTAAGCATAGAGGACATGCCTGCACCCCATTGGACTTACCTGTGTGGGTTAAACCCGGGTTATTTGACAACCTATGGCGGTGATGGTTCTGCTCAGGCAGAGCAGTGCTGATGCTCCTCATAAAGCTGTCGCTGCTGTGAAGGTTCTAGGTGACATCACAAATCCCTATGGTTACATACACAACAAAGCTGGGTTGTTGTTGTTTACACTCTGCAAGGCCTGTGGAAGTGAGTGACATCATAGCACTGTAGTTCTGAGGGTTCTAGATGGATGCAACAATCTCCTGTTGCTTCTATGAAGGCCATAATAGACGACATCACCAAACAGCTCCATAGTCACATACACAGCAAAGGAGAGATGTTGTTTACACCTAGTGATGTCAGTGGTATTGAGTGACATCACAGCACAGTGCTAAGGCTCCTGGGCCTGGACACAGCAGCGGCTGCAATATCTCAACGGAGAATATGTTTATATATATGTGTGTGTGTGCGCGTATATATATATATATATATATATATATATATATATATATATATATTTCTCCGCCGAAATCACTTTTAAACCCATTTCCACCTTTTTTTCCCTTCTCTTCCTCTTACTTTTTTTTCACGTTTTTTTACGTTTTTCTCCTTTTCGCCTCTTTTCTGGGCGTATTATTCTTCTTTTTCTTCTTTTTTTTCGTCTAATGCATACCCCATCAGTGCAGCAATGCTTATTCAATACCGCCAGCAGATGGAGACACTGGGGGATAATTTTCTAAGGATTTATACTGATTTTTCCTGTCTGAATTTGTCGCACAGAAAGTTGCAGGCCAAATATGTGTGACATTTCTGCGACTTTAGCTTCTAGAGCATTTTTACAACATTATACATAGGTGCTGAATACATAAAAAGCGACTGTTCAGCGACAGACAAGTCGCATCGGCTGAAAGTAGGCCAGAATGTCAGTCCATGTTGGAGCAGGTTTAGATACAGTCTAAAGTATAGATCTCAAAGTCTGTGCACAGAATTTAGCAAGGGCCTCGCACCTTCTGATGCATCAGGTAGGTGCACAATAGCATAGCCTAACCCTCTGTACTTTGGTCTATATTGATGCGGGACATAGACAGCCAGCTGATGACCAATCCATTTAGTGCAATGGATGGCTGGAAGCATTTGTCTTTGCCTTTGCAATACCACAGAAGCAATGCATGGTCAATGTACAGCAATGACACACCTGTGTGAACAGCCAGGAGACCCCCCCCCCCCCCATGTTATGTTACATAGTTACATAGTTAGTACGGTCGAAAAAAGACATATGTCCATCAAGTTCAACCAGGGAATTAAGGGGTAGGGGTGTGGCGCGATATTGGGGAAGGGATGAGATTTTATATTTCTTCATAAGCATTAATCTTATTTTGTCAATTAGGAACATTCAGCACCCACCCGCTATCAAGGCAGCTGCCTATCATGTCATGCCCTACCTGCACAGGTGTGCTGGCTACTCAAATGATCCAATTAAGGAGGCCATTTAGTCAGCAGCAGCAGAAGTCCTGTGCCTGGACGCTCCAACAGCGGCCAGACACAAGCAGAAGCAGAAGCAGCAGAAGCAGCAGCAGCACCACCTTTTGTTTTTTGGCTGCAGCAGCAGCAAGGCCCACAGGGCTGGCTAGCTGGCTAGCCAGCAAGCAGGTAGCAATGAAAGTAGGAATCTTTCTTTTTAACCCTGTAAGGGGGTGGTGCACTGTACCCGAAGATACTGTCATATCGGGTCAATGCATAGGGCGACGGAAGCAAGCTTCGAAATCGGCCCCCGTTCTCAAAAATCCATTTAATATATGGTCCCCAGATAGGGGACGTATCAGATATTAAACTGATAAGAACAGATACTACACTTGATCTTAGCCAAAAGGCCGAGAAGCGATAACCGTGAAAGGGGCGGGCCCAACAAGGTGCCCTTCATGGGCACTATCACTGCTTGCTGTCAGGGAGGCTGCCAGACAATTTTCCATGCACACTCTGGGCTGGGGGGCAGTCAACCACCAGTACACACAGCAGAACCTAAACCCATACCATTATTGCTAAGCAGCAAGACAGGGGCCCATTGCACTCCCACGGGGCCTTTTTAAATGCAATCCATAACCCGGATTTGCCAGGAACCCTTCTTACTCCTCCTACTTGCATGTGACACTGGGCTTAGGATCTGCATAGGAAACACACACACAAGCACACACCTACCTTTGTTGCCTGCAGATGCCTCCTTGGCTGTCCCCAAACGGTATCAAACCAACACCCACGGGAAGCTGTAAGCATAGAGGACATGCCTGCACCCCATTGGACTTACCTGTGTGGGTTAAACCCGGGTTATTTGACAACCTATGGCGGTGATGGTTCTGCTCAGGCAGAGCAGTGCTGATGCTCCTCATAAAGCTGTCGCTGCTGTGAAGGTTCTAGGTGACATCACAAATCCCTATGGTTACATACACAACAAAGCTGGGTTGTTGTTGTTTACACTCTGCAAGGCCTGTGGAAGTGAGTGACATCATAGCACTGTAGTTCTGAGGGTTCTAGATGGATGCAACAATCTCCTGTTGCTTCTATGAAGGCCATAATAGACGACATCACCAAACAGCTCCATAGTCACATACACAGCAAAGGAGAGATGTTGTTTACACCTAGTGATGTCAGTGGTATTGAGTGACATCACAGCACAGTGCTAAGGCTCCTGGGCCTGGACACAGCAGCGGCTGCAATATCTCAACGGAGAATACGTTTATATATATGTGTGTGTGTGCGCGTATATATATATATATATATATATATATATATATATATATATATATATATTTCTCCGCCGAAATCACTTTTAAACCCATTTCCACCTTTTTTTCCCTTCTCTTCCTCTTACTTTTTTTTCACGTTTTTTTACGTTTTTCTCCTTTTCGCCTCTTTTCTGGGCGTATTATTCTTCTTTTTCTTCTTTTTTTTCGTCTAATGCATACCCCATCAGTGCAGCAATGCATATTCAATACCGCCAGCAGATGGAGACACTGGGGGATAATTTTCTAAGGATTTATACTGATTTTTCCTGTCTGAATTTGTCGCACAGAAAGTTGCAGGCCAAATATGTGTGACATTTCTGCGACTTTAGCTTCTAGAGCATTTTTACAACATTATACATAGGTGCTGAATACATAAAAAGCGACTGTTCAGCGACAGACAAGTCGCATCGGCTGAAAGTAGGCCAGAATGTCAGTCCATGTTGGAGCAGGTTTAGATACAGTCTAAAGTATAGATCTCAAAGTCTGTGCACAGAATTTAGCAAGGGCCTCGCACCTTCTGATGCATCAGGTAGGTGCACAATAGCATAGCCTAACCCTCTGTACTTTGGTCTATATTGATGCGGGACATAGACAGCCAGCTGATGACCAATCCATTAGTGCAATGGATGGCTGGAAGCATTTGTCTTTGCCTTTGCAATACCACAGAAGCAATGCATGGTCAATGTACAGCAATGACACACCTGTGTGAACAGCCAGGAGACCCCCCCCCCCCCCATGTTATGTTACATAGTTACATAGTTAGTACGGTCGAAAAAAGACATATGTCCATCAAGTTCAACCAGGGAATTAAGGGGTAGGGGTGTGGCGCGATATTGGGGAAGGGATGAGATTTTATATTTCTTCATAAGCATTAATCTTATTTTGTCAATTAGGAACATTCAGCACCCACCCGCTATCAAGGCAGCTGCCTATCATATCATGCCCTACCTGCACAGGTGTGCTGGCTACTCAAATGATCCAATTAAGGAGGCCATTTAGTCAGCAGCAGCAGAAGTCCTGTGCCTGGACGCTCCAACAGCGGCCAGACACAAGCAGAAGCAGAAGCAGCAGAAGCAGCAGCAGCACCACCTTTTGTTTTTTGGCTGCAGCAGCAGCAAGGCCCACAGGGCTGGCTAGCTGGCTAGCCAGCAAGCAGGTAGCAATGAAAGTAGGAATCTTTCTTTTTAACCCTGTAAGGGGGTGGTGCACTGTACCCGAAGATACTGCCATATCGGGTCAATGCATAGGGCGACGGAAGCAAGCTTCGAAATCGGCCCCCGTTCTCAAAAATCCATTTAATATATGGTCCCCAGATAGGGGACGTATCAGATATTAAACTGATAAGAACAGATACTACACTTGATCTTAGCCAAAAGGCCGAGAAGCGATAACCGTGAAAGGGGCGGGCCCAACAAGGTGCCCTTCATGGGCACTATCACTGCTTGCTGTCAGGGAGGCTGCCAGACAATTTTCCATGCACACTCTGGGCTGGGGGGCAGTCAACCACCAGTACACACAGCAGAACCTAAACCCATACCATTATTGCTAAGCAGCAAGACAGGGGCCCATTGCACTCCCACGGGGCCTTTTTAAATGCAATCCATAACCCGGATTTGCCAGGAACCCTTCTTACTCCTCCTACTTGCATGTGACACTGGGCTTAGGATCTGCATAGGAAACACACACACAAGCACACACCTACCTTTGTTGCCTGCAGATGCCTCCTTGGCTGTCCCCAAACGGTATCAAACCAACACCCACGGGAAGCTGTAAGCATAGAGGACATGCCTGCACCCCATTGGACTTACCTGTGTGGGTTAAACCCGGGTTATTTGACAACCTATGGCGGTGATGGTTCTGCTCAGGCAGAGCAGTGCTGATGCTCCTCATAAAGCTGTCGCTGCTGTGAAGGTTCTAGGTGACATCACAAATCCCTATGGTTACATACACAACAAAGCTGGGTTGTTGTTGTTTACACTCTGCAAGGCCTGTGGAAGTGAGTGACATCATAGCACTGTAGTTCTGAGGGTTCTAGATGGATGCAACAATCTCCTGTTGCTTCTATGAAGGCCATAATAGACGACATCACCAAACAGCTCCATAGTCACATACACAGCAAAGGAGAGATGTTGTTTACACCTAGTGATGTCAGTGGTATTGAGTGACATCACAGCACAGTGCTAAGGCTCCTGGGCCTGGACACAGCAGCGGCTGCAATATCTCAACGGAGAATATGTTTATATATATGTGTGTGTGTGCGCGTATATATATATATATATATATATATATATATATATATATATATATTTCTCCGCCGAAATCACTTTTAAACCCATTTCCACCTTTTTTTCCCTTCTCTTCCTCTTACTTTTTTTTCACGTTTTTTTACGTTTTTCTCCTTTTCGCCTCTTTTCTGGGCGTATTATTCTTCTTTTTCTTCTTTTTTTTCGTCTAATGCATACCCCATCAGTGCAGCAATGCTTATTCAATACCGCCAGCAGATGGAGACACTGGGGGATAATTTTCTAAGGATTTATACTGATTTTTCCTGTCTGAATTTGTCGCACAGAAAGTTGCAGGCCAAATATGTGTGACATTTCTGCGACTTTAGCTTCTAGAGCATTTTTACAACATTATACATAGGTGCTGAATACATAAAAAGCGACTGTTCAGCGACAGACAAGTCGCATCGGCTGAAAGTAGGCCAGAATGTCAGTCCATGTTGGAGCAGGTTTAGATACAGTCTAAAGTATAGATCTCAAAGTCTGTGCACAGAATTTAGCAAGGGCCTCGCACCTTCTGATGCATCAGGTAGGTGCACAATAGCATAGCCTAACCCTCTGTACTTTGGTCTATATTGATGCGGGACATAGACAGCCAGCTGATGACCAATCCATTAGTGCAATGGATGGCTGGAAGCATTTGTCTTTGCCTTTGCAATACCACAGAAGCAATGCATGGTCAATGTACAGCAATGACACACCTGTGTGAACAGCCAGGAGACCCCCCCCCCCCCCCCCATGTTATGTTACATAGTTACATAGTTAGTACGGTCGAAAAAAGACATATGTCCATCAAGTTCAACCAGGGAATTAAGGGGTAGGGGTGTGGCGCGATATTGGGGAAGGGATGAGATTTTATATTTCTTCATAAGCATTAATCTTATTTTGTCAATTAGGAACATTCAGCACCCACCCGCTATCAAGGCAGCTGCCTATCATGTCATGCCCTACCTGCACAGGTGTGCTGGCTACTCAAATGATCCAATTAAGGAGGCCATTTAGTCAGCAGCAGCAGAAGTCCTGTGCCTGGACGCTCCAACAGCGGCCAGACACAAGCAGAAGCAGAAGCAGCAGAAGCAGCAGCAGCACCACCTTTTGTTTTTTGGCTGCAGCAGCAGCAAGGCCCACAGGGCTGGCTAGCTGGCTAGCCAGCAAGCAGGTAGCAATGAAAGTAGGAATCTTTCTTTTTAACCCTGTAAGGGGGTGGTGCACTGTACCCGAAGATACTGCCATATCGGGTCAATGCATAGGGCGACGGAAGCAAGCTTCGAAATCGGCCCCCGTTCTCAAAAATCCATTTAATATATGGTCCCCAGATAGGGGACGTATCAGATATTAAACTGATAAGAACAGATACTACACTTGATCTTAGCCAAAAGGCCGAGAAGCGATAACCGTGAAAGGGGCGGGCCCAACAAGGTGCCCTTCATGGGCACTATCACTGCTTGCTGTCAGGGAGGCTGCCAGACAATTTTCCATGCACACTCTGGGCTGGGGGGCAGTCAACCACCAGTACACACAGCAGAACCTAAACCCATACCATTATTGCTAAGCAGCAAGACAGGGGCCCATTGCACTCCCACGGGGCCTTTTTAAATGCAATCCATAACCCGGATTTGCCAGGAACCCTTCTTACTCCTCCTACTTGCATGTGACACTGGGCTTAGGATCTGCATAGGAAACACACACACAAGCACACACCTACCTTTGTTGCCTGCAGATGCCTCCTTGGCTGTCCCCAAACGGTATCAAACCAACACCCACGGGAAGCTGTAAGCATAGAGGACATGCTTGCACCCCATTGGACTTACCTGTGTGGGTTAAACCCGGGTTATTTGACAACCTATGGCGGTGATGGTTCTGCTCAGGCAGAGCAGTGCTGATGCTCCTCATAAAGCTGTCGCTGCTGTGAAGGTTCTAGGTGACATCACAAATCCCTATGGTTACATACACAACAAAGCTGGGTTGTTGTTGTTTACACTCTGCAAGGCCTGTGGAAGTGAGTGACATCATAGCACTGTAGTTCTGAGGGTTCTAGATGGATGCAACAATCTCCTGTTGCTTCTATGAAGGCCATAATAGACGACATCACCAAACAGCTCCATAGTCACATACACAGCAAAGGAGAGATGTTGTTTACACCTAGTGATGTCAGTGGTATTGAGTGACATCACAGCACAGTGCTAAGGCTCCTGGGCCTGGACACAGCAGCGGCTGCAATATCTCAACGGAGAATACGTTTATATATATGTGTGTGTGTGCGCGTATATATATATATATATATATATATATATATATATATATATATATTTCTCCGCCGAAATCACTTTTAAACCCATTTCCACCTTTTTTTCCCTTCTCTTCCTCTTACTTTTTTTTCACGTTTTTTTACGTTTTTCTCCTTTTCGCCTCTTTTCTGGGCGTATTATTCTTCTTTTTCTTCTTTTTTTTCGTCTAATGCATACCCCATCAGTGCAGCAATGCTTATTCAATACCGCCAGCAGATGGAGACACTGGGGGATAATTTTCTAAGGATTTATACTGATTTTTCCTGTCTGAATTTGTCGCACAGAAAGTTGCAGGCCAAATATGTGTGACATTTCTGCGACTTTAGCTTCTAGAGCATTTTTACAACATTATACATAGGTGCTGAATACATAAAAAGCGACTGTTCAGCGACAGACAAGTCGCATCGGCTGAAAGTAGGCCAGAATGTCAGTCCATGTTGGAGCAGGTTTAGATACAGTCTAAAGTATAGATCTCAAAGTCTGTGCACAGAATTTAGCAAGGGCCTCGCACCTTCTGATGCATCAGGTAGGTGCACAATAGCATAGCCTAACCCTCTGTACTTTGGTCTATATTGATGCGGGACATAGACAGCCAGCTGATGACCAATCCATTAGTGCAATGGATGGCTGGAAGCATTTGTCTTTGCCTTTGCAATACCACAGAAGCAATGCATGGTCAATGTACAGCAATGACACACCTGTGTGAACAGCCAGGAGACCCCCCCCCCCCCCATGTTATGTTACATAGTTACATAGTTAGTACGGTCGAAAAAAGACATATGTCCATCAAGTTCAACCAGGGAATTAAGGGGTAGGGGTGTGGCGCGATATTGGGGAAGGGATGAGATTTTATATTTCTTCATAAGCATTAATCTTATTTTGTCAATTAGGAACATTCAGCACCCACCCGCTATCAAGGCAGCTGCCTATCATGTCATGCCCTACCTGCACAGGTGTGCTGGCTACTCAAATGATCCAATTAAGGAGGCCATTTAGTCAGCAGCAGCAGAAGTCCTGTGCCTGGACGCTCCAACAGCGGCCAGACACAAGCAGAAGCAGAAGCAGCAGAAGCAGCAGCAGCACCACCTTTTGTTTTTTGGCTGCAGCAGCAGCAAGGCCCACAGGGCTGGCTAGCTGGCTAGCCAGCAAGCAGGTAGCAATGAAAGTAGGAATCTTTCTTTTTAACCCTGTAAGGGGGTGGTGCACTGTACCCGAAGATACTGCCATATCGGGTCAATGCATAGGGCGACGGAAGCAAGCTTCGAAATCGGCCCCCGTTCTCAAAAATCCATTTAATATATGGTCCCCAGATAGGGGACGTATCAGATATTAAACTGATAAGAACAGATACTACACTTGATCTTAGCCAAAAGGCCGAGAAGCGATAACCGTGAAAGGGGCGGGCCCAACAAGGTGCCCTTCATGGGCACTATCACTGCTTGCTGTCAGGGAGGCTGCCAGACAATTTTCCATGCACACTCTGGGCTGGGGGGCAGTCAACCACCAGTACACACAGCAGAACCTAAACCCATACCATTATTGCTAAGCAGCAAGACAGGGGCCCATTGCACTCCCACGGGGCCTTTTTAAATGCAATCCATAACCCGGATTTGCCAGGAACCCTTCTTACTCCTCCTACTTGCATGTGACACTGGGCTTAGGATCTGCATAGGAAACACACACACAAGCACACACCTACCTTTGTTGCCTGCAGATGCCTCCTTGGCTGTCCCCAAACGGTATCAAACCAACACCCACGGGAAGCTGTAAGCATAGAGGACATGCTTGCACCCCATTGGACTTACCTGTGTGGGTTAAACCCGGGTTATTTGACAACCTATGGCGGTGATGGTTCTGCTCAGGCAGAGCAGTGCTGATGCTCCTCATAAAGCTGTCGCTGCTGTGAAGGTTCTAGGTGACATCACAAATCCCTATGGTTACATACACAACAAAGCTGGGTTGTTGTTGTTTACACTCTGCAAGGCCTGTGGAAGTGAGTGACATCATAGCACTGTAGTTCTGAGGGTTCTAGATGGATGCAACAATCTCCTGTTGCTTCTATGAAGGCCATAATAGACGACATCACCAAACAGCTCCATAGTCACATACACAGCAAAGGAGAGATGTTGTTTACACCTAGTGATGTCAGTGGTATTGAGTGACATCACAGCACAGTGCTAAGGCTCCTGGGCCTGGACACAGCAGCGGCTGCAATATCTCAACGGAGAATACGTTTATATATATGTGTGTGTGTGCGCGTATATATATATATATATATATATATATATATATATATATATATTTCTCCGCCGAAATCACTTTTAAACCCATTTCCACCTTTTTTTCCCTTCTCTTCCTCTTACTTTTTTTTCACGTTTTTTTACGTTTTTCTCCTTTTCGCCTCTTTTCTGGGCGTATTATTCTTCTTTTTCTTCTTTTTTTTCGTCTAATGCATACCCCATCAGTGCAGCAATGCTTATTCAATACCGCCAGCAGATGGAGACACTGGGGGATAATTTTCTAAGGATTTATACTGATTTTTCCTGTCTGAATTTGTCGCACAGAAAGTTGCAGGCCAAATATGTGTGACATTTCTGCGACTTTAGCTTCTAGAGCATTTTTACAACATTATACATAGGTGCTGAATACATAAAAAGCGACTGTTCAGCGACAGACAAGTCGCATCGGCTGAAAGTAGGCCAGAATGTCAGTCCATGTTGGAGCAGGTTTAGATACAGTCTAAAGTATAGATCTCAAAGTCTGTGCACAGAATTTAGCAAGGGCCTCGCACCTTCTGATGCATCAGGTAGGTGCACAATAGCATAGCCTAACCCTCTGTACTTTGGTCTATATTGATGCGGGACATAGACAGCCAGCTGATGACCAATCCATTAGTGCAATGGATGGCTGGAAGCATTTGTCTTTGCCTTTGCAATACCACAGAAGCAATGCATGGTCAATGTACAGCAATGACACACCTGTGTGAACAGCCAGGAGACCCCCCCCCCCCCCCATGTTATGTTACATAGTTACATAGTTAGTACGGTCGAAAAAAGACATATGTCCATCAAGTTCAACCAGGGAATTAAGGGGTAGGGGTGTGGCGCGATATTGGGGAAGGGATGAGATTTTATATTTCTTCATAAGCATTAATCTTATTTTGTCAATTAGGAACATTCAGCACCCACCCGCTATCAAGGCAGCTGCCTATCATGTCATGCCCTACCTGCACAGGTGTGCTGGCTACTCAAATGATCCAATTAAGGAGGCCATTTAGTCAGCAGCAGCAGAAGTCCTGTGCCTGGACGCTCCAACAGCGGCCAGACACAAGCAGAAGCAGAAGCAGCAGAAGCAGCAGCAGCACCACCTTTTGTTTTTTGGCTGCAGCAGCAGCAAGGCCCACAGGGCTGGCTAGCTGGCTAGCCAGCAAGCAGGTAGCAATGAAAGTAGGAATCTTTCTTTTTAACCCTGTAAGGGGGTGGTGCACTGTACCCGAAGATACTGCCATATCGGGTCAATGCATAGGGCGACGGAAGCAAGCTTCGAAATCGGCCCCCGTTCTCAAAAATCCATTTAATATATGGTCCCCAGATAGGGGACGTATCAGATATTAAACTGATAAGAACAGATACTACACTTGATCTTAGCCAAAAGGCCGAGAAGCGATAACCGTGAAAGGGGCGGGCCCAACAAGGTGCCCTTCATGGGCACTATCACTGCTTGCTGTCAGGGAGGCTGCCAGACAATTTTCCATGCACACTCTGGGCTGGGGGGCAGTCAACCACCAGTACACACAGCAGAACCTAAACCCATACCATTATTGCTAAGCAGCAAGACAGGGGCCCATTGCACTCCCACGGGGCCTTTTTAAATGCAATCCATAACCCGGATTTGCCAGGAACCCTTCTTACTCCTCCTACTTGCATGTGACACTGGGCTTAGGATCTGCATAGGAAACACACACACAAGCACACACCTACCTTTGTTGCCTGCAGATGCCTCCTTGGCTGTCCCCAAACGGTATCAAACCAACACCCACGGGAAGCTGTAAGCATAGAGGACATGCTTGCACCCCATTGGACTTACCTGTGTGGGTTAAACCCGGGTTATTTGACAACCTATGGCGGTGATGGTTCTGCTCAGGCAGAGCAGTGCTGATGCTCCTCATAAAGCTGTCGCTGCTGTGAAGGTTCTAGGTGACATCACAAATCCCTATGGTTACATACACAACAAAGCTGGGTTGTTGTTGTTTACACTCTGCAAGGCCTGTGGAAGTGAGTGACATCATAGCACTGTAGTTCTGAGGGTTCTAGATGGATGCAACAATCTCCTGTTGCTTCTATGAAGGCCATAATAGACGACATCACCAAACAGCTCCATAGTCACATACACAGCAAAGGAGAGATGTTGTTTACACCTAGTGATGTCAGTGGTATTGAGTGACATCACAGCACAGTGCTAAGGCTCCTGGGCCTGGACACAGCAGCGGCTGCAATATCTCAACGGAGAATACGTTTATATATATGTGTGTGTGTGCGCGTATATATATATATATATATATATATATATATATATATATATATATTTCTCCGCCGAAATCACTTTTAAACCCATTTCCACCTTTTTTTCCCTTCTCTTCCTCTTACTTTTTTTTCACGTTTTTTTACGTTTTTCTCCTTTTCGCCTCTTTTCTGGGCGTATTATTCTTCTTTTTCTTCTTTTTTTTCGTCTAATGCATACCCCATCAGTGCAGCAATGCTTATTCAATACCGCCAGCAGATGGAGACACTGGGGGATAATTTTCTAAGGATTTATACTGATTTTTCCTGTCTGAATTTGTCGCACAGAAAGTTGCAGGCCAAATATGTGTGACATTTCTGCGACTTTAGCTTCTAGAGCATTTTTACAACATTATACATAGGTGCTGAATACATAAAAAGCGACTGTTCAGCGACAGACAAGTCGCATCGGCTGAAAGTAGGCCAGAATGTCAGTCCATGTTGGAGCAGGTTTAGATACAGTCTAAAGTATAGATCTCAAAGTCTGTGCACAGAATTTAGCAAGGGCCTCGCACCTTCTGATGCATCAGGTAGGTGCACAATAGCATAGCCTAACCCTCTGTACTTTGGTCTATATTGATGCGGGACATAGACAGCCAGCTGATGACCAATCCATTAGTGCAATGGATGGCTGGAAGCATTTGTCTTTGCCTTTGCAATACCACAGAAGCAATGCATGGTCAATGTACAGCAATGACACACCTGTGTGAACAGCCAGGAGACCCCCCCCCCCCCCCCCATGTTATGTTACATAGTTACATAGTTAGTACGGTCGAAAAAAGACATATGTCCATCAAGTTCAACCAGGGAATTAAGGGGTAGGGGTGTGGCGCGATTGTCACGATGCCGGCTGGCAGGTAGTGGATCCTCTGTGCCAGAGAGGGATTGGCGTGGACCGTGCTAGAGGATCGGTTCTAAGTCACTACTGGTTTTCACCAGAGCCCGCCGCAAAGCGGGATGGTCTTGCTGCGGCGGTAGTGACCAGGTCGTATCCCCTAGCAACGGCTCAACCTCTCTGGCTGCTGAAGATAGGCGCGGTACAAGGGAGTAGACAGAAGCAAGGTCGGACGTAGCAGAAGGTCGGGGCAGGCAGCAAGGATCGTAGTCAGGGGCAACGGCAGCAGGTCTGGAATCACAGGCAAGGAACACACAAGGAACGCTTTCACTGGCACTAGGGCAACAAGATCCGGCGAGGGAGTGAAGGGGAAGTGAGGTGATATAGGGAAGTGCACAGGTGTAAACACTAATTGGAACCACTGCACCAATCAGCGGTGCAGTGGCCCTTTAAATCGCAAAGACCCGGCGCGCGCGCGCCCTAGGGAGCGGGGCCGCGCGCGCCGGGACAGAACTGACGGGGAGCGAGTAAGGTACGGGAGCCGGGGTGCGCATCGCGAACGGGCGCTACCCGCATCGCGAATCGCATCCCGGCCGGAGGTAGTAACGCAGCGCCCCGGGTCCGTGGAACCGACCGGGGCGCTGCAGTGAGGGAAGTGTAGCGAGCGCTCCGGGGAGGAGCGGGGACCCGGAGCGCTCGGCGTAACAGTACCCCCCCCCTTGGGTCTCCCCCTCTTCTTGGGGCCTGAGAACCTGAGGATCAGACTTTTGTCCAGGATATTGTCCTCAGGTTCCCAGGACCTCTCTTCTGGACCACAACCCTCCCAATCCACTAAAAAAAAAGTTCTTCCCCTGACCTTTTTAGAGGCCAAAATCTCTTTGACAGAGAAGATGTCCGAGGAGCCGGAAACAGGAGTGGGAGGAACAGATTTAGGAGAAAAACGGTTGAGGATGAGAGGTTTAAGAAGAGAGACGTGAAAGGCATTAGGGATACGAAGAGAAGGAGGAAGAAGAAGTTTGTAAGAGACAGGATTAATTTGACACAAAACTTTAAAAGGACCAAGATAGCGTGGTCCCAACTTATAGCTCGGGACACGGAAACGGACATATTTAGCGGAGAGCCATACCTTGTCTCCAGGGGAAAAAATGGGAGGAGCTCTTCTTTTCTTATCTGCGAATCTCTTCATGCGAGAAGAAGCCTGTAAGAGAGAATTTTGGGTCTCTTTCCATATGGTGGAAAGATCACGAGAAATTTCATCCACAGCGGGCAGACCAGAGGGCAAGGGGGTAGGGAGGGGGGGAAGAGGGTGACGGCCGTACACCACGAAAAACGGAGATTTGGAGGAAGATTCAGAGATTCTGAAATTATACGAGAATTCGGCCCAAGGTAGAAGATCTGCCCAGTCATCCTGGCGGGAGGAAACAAAATGTCGTAAATAGTCACCCAAGATCTGGTTAATTCTCTCTACTTGTCCATTGGATTGAGGATGGTATGCAGAAGAAAAATTTAATTTAATCTTGAGTTGTTTACAGAGAGCCCTCCAGAATTTAGACACAAATTGGACGCCTCTATCCGAGACGATCTGTGTAGGCAACCCGTGAAGACGAAAAATGTGTACAAAAAATTGTTTAGCCAACTGAGGCGCTGAAGGAAGACCAGGAAGAGGGATGAAATGTGCCATTTTGGAGAATCGATCAACGACCACCCAAATAACAGTGTTGCCATGGGATGGGGGTAAGTCAGTAATAAAATCCATACCAATCAGAGACCAAGGTTGTTCGGGGACAGGTAGAGGATGAAGAAAACCAGCGGGCTTCTGGCGAGGAGTCTTATCCCGGGCACAGATAGTGCAGGCTCGCACAAAGTCCACCACATCAGTCTCTAGAGTCGGCCACCAATAGAAGCGAGAGATGAGTTGCACAGATTTCTTGATGCCCGCATGACCTGCGAGATGGGAGGAGTGACCCCATTTGAGGATCCCAAGGCGTTGGCGTGGAGAAACAAAGGTCTTTCCTGGAGGAGTTTGCCTGATGGAGGCTGGAGAAGTGGAAATCAGGCAGTCAGGAGGAATGATGTGTTGAGGAGAGAGTTCAATTTCAGAGGCATCTGAGGAACGAGAGAGAGCATCGGCCCTAATGTTTTTATCAGCAGGCCGAAAGTGAATTTCAAAATTAAATCGGGCAAAGAACAGAGACCACCTGGCCTGACGAGGATTCAGCCGTTGGGCAGACTGGAGGTAGGAGAGGTTCTTGTGATCGGTGTAAATAATAACTGGAAATCTTGATCCCTCCAGCAGATGCCTCCATTCCTCAAGTGCTAATTTAATGGCTAGAAGCTCTCGATCCCCGATGGAGTAGTTCCTCTCCGCCGGAGAGAAGGTCCTGGAAAAAAAAACCACAAGTAACAGCATGCCCGGAAGAGTTTTTTTGTAGAAGGACAGCTCCAGCTCCCACTGAGGAGGCATCAACCTCCAATAGGAAGGGTTTAGATGGGTCAGGTCTGGAGAGCACGGGAGCCGAAGAAAAGGCAGACTTGAGTCGTTTAAAGGCGTCTTCCGCTTGAGGAGGCCAAGACTTGGGATCGGCATTTTTTTTTGTTAAAGCCACAATAGGAGCCACAATGGTAGAAAAATGTGGAATAAATTGCCTGTAATAATTGGCGAACCCCAAAAAACGTTGGATGGCACGGAGTCCGGAGGGGCGTGGCCAATCTAAGACGGCAGAGAGTTTATCTGGGTCCATTTGTAGTCCCTGGCCAGAGACCAAGTATCCTAGAAAAGGAAGAGATTGGCATTCAAACAGACATTTCTCTATTTTGGCATAGAGTTGATTATCACGAAGTCTCTGAAGAACCATACGGACATGCTGGCGGTGTTCTTCAAGATTGGCAGAAAAAATCAGGATATCGTCCAGATATACAACAACACAGGAGTATAGTAGATCACGAAAAATTTCATTAACAAAGTCTTGGAAGACGGCAGGGGCGTTGCATAGACCAAAGGGCATGACCAGATACTCAAAGTGTCCATCTCTGGTGTTAAATGCCGTTTTCCATTCATCCCCCTCTCTGATGCGGATGAGATTATAAGCACCTCTTAAGTCCAGTTTGGTAAAAATATGGGCACCTTGGAGACGATCAAAGAGTTCAGAGATGAGGGGTAGGGGGTAGCGGTTCTTAACCGTGATTTTATTAAGACCGCGGTAGTCAATGCAAGGACGTAGAGAGCCATCTTTTTTGGACACAAAGAAAAATCCGGCTCCGGCAGGAGAGGAGGATTTACGGATAAAGCCCTTTTTTAAATTTTCTTGGACGTATTCAGACATGGCAAGAGTCTCTGGGACGGACAGAGGATAGATTCTGCCCCGGGGTGGAGTAGTGCCCGGGAGGAGGTCAATGGGACAATCATAAGGCCTGTGAGGAGGTAGAGTCTCAGCTTGTTTTTTGCAAAAAACGTCCGCAAAGTCCATATAGGCCTTAGGGAGACCGGTTACATGAGGAAGCACAGGGACACGGCAAGGTTTACTGGGAACCGGTTTTAAGCAGTCCTTGGAACAAGAGGGCCCCCAACTCTTGATCTCCCCAGTGGACCAATCCAGGATTGGGGAATGGAGTTGAAGCCAGGGAAGTCCAAGAAGGATTTCAGAAGTGCAATTGGGGAGGACCAACAGTTCAATCCTCTCGTGATGAGATCCGATGCACATTAGAAGGGGCTCCGTGCGGAAACGTATAGTACAGTCCAATCTTTCATTGTTTACACAATTGATGTAGAGGGGTCTGGCGAGACTGGTCACCGGGATGTTGAACCTGTTGACGAGAGAGGCTAAGATGAAATTTCCTGCAGATCCAGAGTCCAAGAAGGCCACAGCAGAGAAGGAGAAGGCAGAGGCAGACATCCGCACAGGCACAGTAAGACGTGGAGAAGCAGAGTAGACATCAAGGACTGTCTCACCTTTGTGCGGAGTCAGCGGACGTCTTTCCAGGCGGGGAGGACGGATAGGACAATCCTTCAGGAAGTGTTCGGTACTAGCACAGTACAGGCAGAGATTCTCCATGCGGCGTCGTGTCCTCTCTTGGGGTGTCAGGCGAGACCGGTCGACCTGCATAGCCTCCACGGCGGGAGGCACAGGAACAGATTGCAGGGGACCAGAGGAGAGAGGAGCCGGGGAGAAGAAACGCCTCGTGCGAACAGAGTCCATATCCTGGCGGAGCTCCTGACGCCGTTCGGAAAAACGCATGTCAATGCGAGTGGCAAGATGGATGAGTTCATGTAGGTTAGCAGGGATTTCTCGTGCGGCCAGAACATCTTTAATGTTGCTGGATAGGCCTTTTTTAAAGGTCGCGCAGAGTGCCTCATTATTCCAGGATAATTCTGAAGCAAGGGTACGGAACTGTACGGCATACTCGCCAACGGAAGAATTACCCTGGACCAGGTTCAACAGGGCAGTTTCAGCAGAAGAGGCTCGGGCAGGTTCCTCAAAGACACTTCGAATTTCCGAGAAGAAGGAGTGTACAGAGGCAGTGACGGGGTCATTGCGGTCCCAGAGCGGTGTGGCCCAAGCCAGGGCTTTTCCAGACAGCAGGCTGACTACGAAAGCCACCTTAGACCTTTCAGTGGGGAACTGGTCCGACATCATCTCCAAGTGTAATGAACATTGGGAAAGAAAGCCACGGCAAAACTTAGAGTCCCCATCAAATTTATCCGGCAAGGATAGTCGTATTCCAGAAGCGGCCACTCGCTGCGGAGGAGGTACAGGAGCTGGCGGAGGAGATGATTGCTGGAGCTGTGGTAGTAACTGTTGTAGCATAACAGTCAGTTGAGACAGCTGTTGGCCTTGTTGCGCAATCTGTTGTGACTGCTGGGCGACCACCGTGGTGAGGTCAGCGACAACTGGCAGAGGAACTTCAGCGGGATCCATGGCCGGATCTACTGTCACGATGCCGGCTGGCAGGTAGTGGATCCTCTGTGCCAGAGAGGGATTGGCGTGGACCGTGCTAGAGGATCGGTTCTAAGTCACTACTGGTTTTCACCAGAGCCCGCCGCAAAGCGGGATGGTCTTGCTGCGGCGGTAGTGACCAGGTCGTATCCCCTAGCAACGGCTCAACCTCTCTGGCTGCTGAAGATAGGCGCGGTACAAGGGAGTAGACAGAAGCAAGGTCGGACGTAGCAGAAGGTCGGGGCAGGCAGCAAGGATCGTAGTCAGGGGCAACGGCAGCAGGTCTGGAATCACAGGCAAGGAACACACAAGGAACGCTTTCACTGGCACTAGGGCAACAAGATCCGGCGAGGGAGTGAAGGGGAAGTGAGGTGATATAGGGAAGTGCACAGGTGTAAACACTAATTGGAACCACTGCACCAATCAGCGGTGCAGTGGCCCTTTAAATCGCAAAGACCCGGCGCGCGCGCGCCCTAGGGAGCGGGGCCGCGCGCGCCGGGACAGAACTGACGGGGAGCGAGTAAGGTACGGGAGCCGGGGTGCGCATCGCGAACGGGCGCTACCCGCATCGCGAATCGCATCCCGGCCGGAGGTAGTAACGCAGCGCCCCGGGTCCGTGGAACCGACCGGGGCGCTGCAGTGAGGGAAGTGTAGCGAGCGCTCCGGGGAGGAGCGGGGACCCGGAGCGCTCGGCGTAACAGCGATATTGGGGAAGGGATGAGATTTTATATTTCTTCATAAGCATTAATCTTATTTTGTCAATTAGGAACATTCAGCACCCACCCGCTATCAAGGCAGCTGCCTATCATGTCATGCCCTACCTGCACAGGTGTGCTGGCTACTCAAATGATCCAATTAAGGAGGCCATTTAGTCAGCAGCAGCAGAAGTCCTGTGCCTGGACGCTCCAACAGCGGCCAGACACAAGCAGAAGCAGAAGCAGCAGAAGCAGCAGCAGCACCACCTTTTGTTTTTTGGCTGCAGCAGCAGCAAGGCCCACAGGGCTGGCTAGCTGGCTAGCCAGCAAGCAGGTAGCAATGAAAGTAGGAATCTTTCTTTTTAACCCTGTAAGGGGGTGGTGCACTGTACCCGAAGATACTGCCATATCGGGTCAATGCATAGGGCGACGGAAGCAAGCTTCGAAAGCGGCCCCCGTTCTCAAAAATCCATTTAATATATGGTCCCCAGATAGGGGACGTATCAGATATTAAACTGATAAGAACAGATACTACACTTGATCTTAGCCAAAAGGCCGAGAAGCGATAACCGTGAAAGGGGCGGGCCCAACAAGGTGCCCTTCATGGGCACTATCACTGCTTGCTGTCAGGGAGGCTGCCAGACAATTTTCCATGCACACTCTGGGCTGGGGGGCAGTCAACCACCAGTACACACAGCAGAACCTAAACCCATACCATTATTGCTAAGCAGCAAGACAGGGGCCCATTGCACTCCCACGGGGCCTTTTTAAATGCAATCCATAACCCGGATTTGCCAGGAACCCTTCTTACTCCTCCTACTTGCATGTGACACTGGGCTTAGGATCTGCATAGGAAACACACACACAAGCACACACCTACCTTTGTTGCCTGCAGATGCCTCCTTGGCTGTCCCCAAACGGTATCAAACCAACACCCACGGGAAGCTGTAAGCATAGAGGACATGCCTGCACCCCATTGGACTTACCTGTGTGGGTTAAACCCGGGTTATTTGACAACCTATGGCGGTGATGGTTCTGCTCAGGCAGAGCAGTGCTGATGCTCCTCATAAAGCTGTCGCTGCTGTGAAGGTTCTAGGTGACATCACAAATCCCTATGGTTACATACACAACAAAGCTGGGTTGTTGTTGTTTACACTCTGCAAGGCCTGTGGAAGTGAGTGACATCATAGCACTGTAGTTCTGAGGGTTCTAGATGGATGCAACAATCTCCTGTTGCTTCTATGAAGGCCATAATAGACGACATCACCAAACAGCTCCATAGTCACATACACAGCAAAGGAGAGATGTTGTTTACACCTAGTGATGTCAGTGGTATTGAGTGACATCACAGCACAGTGCTAAGGCTCCTGGGCCTGGACACAGCAGCGGCTGCAATATCTCAACGGAGAATACGTTTATATATATGTGTGTGTGTGCGCGTATATATATATATATATATATATATATATATATATATATATTTCTCCGCCGAAATCACTTTTAAACCCATTTCCACCTTTTTTTCCCTTCTCTTCCTCTTACTTTTTTTTCACGTTTTTTTACGTTTTTCTCCTTTTCGCCTCTTTTCTGGGCGTATTATTCTTCTTTTTCTTCTTTTTTTTCGTCTAATGCATACCCCATCAGTGCAGCAATGCTTATTCAATACCGCCAGCAGATGGAGACACTGGGGGATAATTTTCTAAGGATTTATACTGATTTTTCCTGTCTGAATTTGTCGCACAGAAAGTTGCAGGCCAAATATGTGTGACATTTCTGCGACTTTAGCTTCTAGAGCATTTTTACAACATTATACATAGGTGCTGAATACATAAAAAGCGACTGTTCAGCGACAGACAAGTCGCATCGGCTGAAAGTAGGCCAGAATGTCAGTCCATGTTGGAGCAGGTTTAGATACAGTCTAAAGTATAGATCTCAAAGTCTGTGCACAGAATTTAGCAAGGGCCTCGCACCTTCTGATGCATCAGGTAGGTGCACAATAGCATAGCCTAACCCTCTGTACTTTGGTCTATATTGATGCGGGACATAGACAGCCAGCTGATGACCAATCCATTAGTGCAATGGATGGCTGGAAGCATTTGTCTTTGCCTTTGCAATACCACAGAAGCAATGCATGGTCAATGTACAGCAATGACACACCTGTGTGAACAGCCAGGAGACCCCCCCCCCCCATGTTATGTTACATAGTTACATAGTTAGTACGGTCGAAAAAAGACATATGTCCATCAAGTTCAACCAGGGAATTAAGGGGTAGGGGTGTGGCGCGATATTGGGGAAGGGATGAGATTTTATATTTCTTCATAAGCATTAATCTTATTTTGTCAATTAGGAACATTCAGCACCCACCCGCTATCAAGGCAGCTGCCTATCATGTCATGCCCTACCTGCACAGGTGTGCTGGCTACTCAAATGATCCAATTAAGGAGGCCATTTAGTCAGCAGCAGCAGAAGTCCTGTGCCTGGACGCTCCAACAGCGGCCAGACACAAGCAGAAGCAGAAGCAGCAGAAGCAGCAGCAGCACCACCTTTTGTTTTTTGGCTGCAGCAGCAGCAAGGCCCACAGGGCTGGCTAGCTGGCTAGCCAGCAAGCAGGTAGCAATGAAAGTAGGAATCTTTCTTTTTAACCCTGTAAGGGGGTGGTGCACTGTACCCGAAGATACTGCCATATCGGGTCAATGCATAGGGCGACGGAAGCAAGCTTCGAAATCGGCCCCCGTTCTCAAAAATCCATTTAATATATGGTCCCCAGATAGGGGACGTATCAGATATTAAACTGATAAGAACAGATACTACACTTGATCTTAGCCAAAAGGCCGAGAAGCGATAACCGTGAAAGGGGCGGGCCCAACAAGGTGCCCTTCATGGGCACTATCACTGCTTGCTGTCAGGGAGGCTGCCAGACAATTTTCCATGCACACTCTGGGCTGGGGGGCAGTCAACCACCAGTACACACAGCAGAACCTAAACCCATACCATTATTGCTAAGCAGCAAGACAGGGGCCCATTGCACTCCCACGGGGCCTTTTTAAATGCAATCCATAACCCGGATTTGCCAGGAACCCTTCTTACTCCTCCTACTTGCATGTGACACTGGGCTTAGGATCTGCATAGGAAACACACACACAAGCACACACCTACCTTTGTTGCCTGCAGATGCCTCCTTGGCTGTCCCCAAACGGTATCAAACCAACACCCACGGGAAGCTGTAAGCATAGAGGACATGCCTGCACCCCATTGGACTTACCTGTGTGGGTTAAACCCGGGTTATTTGACAACCTATGGCGGTGATGGTTCTGCTCAGGCAGAGCAGTGCTGATGCTCCTCATAAAGCTGTCGCTGCTGTGAAGGTTCTAGGTGACATCACAAATCCCTATGGTTACATACACAACAAAGCTGGGTTGTTGTTGTTTACACTCTGCAAGGCCTGTGGAAGTGAGTGACATCATAGCACTGTAGTTCTGAGGGTTCTAGATGGATGCAACAATCTCCTGTTGCTTCTATGAAGGCCATAATAGACGACATCACCAAACAGCTCCATAGTCACATACACAGCAAAGGAAAGATGTTGTTTACACCTAGTGATGTCAGTGGTATTGAGTGACATCACAGCACAGTGCTAAGGCTCCTGGGCCTGGACACAGCAGCGGCTGCAATATCTCAACGGAGAATACGTTTATATATATGTGTGTGTGTGCGCGTATATATATATATATATATATATATATATATATATATATTTCTCCGCCGAAATCACTTTTAAACCCATTTCCACCTTTTTTTCCCTTCTCTTCCTCTTACTTTTTTTTCACGTTTTTTTACGTTTTTCTCCTTTTCGCCTCTTTTCTGGGCGTATTATTCTTCTTTTTCTTCTTTTTTTTCGTCTAATGCATACCCCATCAGTGCAGCAATGCTTATTCAATACCGCCAGCAGATGGAGACACTGGGGGATAATTTTCTAAGGATTTATACTGATTTTTCCTGTCTGAATTTGTCGCACAGAAAGTTGCAGGCCAAATATGTGTGACATTTCTGCGACTTTAGCTTCTAGAGCATTTTTACAACATTATACATAGGTGCTGAATACATAAAAAGCGACTGTTCAGCGACAGACAAGTCGCATCGGCTGAAAGTAGGCCAGAATGTCAGTCCATGTTGGAGCAGGTTTAGATACAGTCTAAAGTATAGATCTCAAAGTCTGTGCACAGAATTTAGCAAGGGCCTCGCACCTTCTGATGCATCAGGTAGGTGCACAATAGCATAGCCTAACCCTCTGTACTTTGGTCTATATTGATGCGGGACATAGACAGCCAGCTGATGACCAATCCATTAGTGCAATGGATGGCTGGAAGCATTTGTCTTTGCCTTTGCAATACCACAGAAGCAATGCATGGTCAATGTACAGCAATGACACACCTGTGTGAACAGCCAGGAGACCCCCCCCCCCCCCCATGTTATGTTACATAGTTACATAGTTAGTACGGTCGAAAAAAGACATATGTCCATCAAGTTCAACCAGGGAATTAAGGGGTAGGGGTGTGGCGCGATATTGGGGAAGGGATGAGATTTTATATTTCTTCATAAGCATTAATCTTATTTTGTCAATTAGGAACATTCAGCACCCACCCGCTATCAAGGCAGCTGCCTATCATGTCATGCCCTACCTGCACAGGTGTGCTGGCTACTCAAATGATCCAATTAAGGAGGCCATTTAGTCAGCAGCAGCAGAAGTCCTGTGCCTGGACGCTCCAACAGCGGCCAGACACAAGCAGAAGCAGAAGCAGCAGAAGCAGCAGCAGCACCACCTTTTGTTTTTTGGCTGCAGCAGCAGCAAGGCCCACAGGGCTGGCTAGCTGGCTAGCCAGCAAGCAGGTAGCAATGAAAGTAGGAATCTTTCTTTTTAACCCTGTAAGGGGGTGGTGCACTGTACCCGAAGATACTGCCATATCGGGTCAATGCATAGGGCGACGGAAGCAAGCTTCGAAATCGGCCCCCGTTCTCAAAAATCCATTTAATATATGGTCCCCAGATAGGGGACGTATCAGATATTAAACTGATAAGAACAGATACTACACTTGATCTTAGCCAAAAGGCCGAGAAGCGATAACCGTGAAAGGGGCGGGCCCAACAAGGTGCCCTTCATGGGCACTATCACTGCTTGCTGTCAGGGAGGCTGCCAGACAATTTTCCATGCACACTCTGGGCTGGGGGGCAGTCAACCACCAGTACACACAGCAGAACCTAAACCCATACCATTATTGCTAAGCAGCAAGACAGGGGCCCATTGCACTCCCACGGGGCCTTTTTAAATGCAATCCATAACCCGGATTTGCCAGGAACCCTTCTTACTCCTCCTACTTGCATGTGACACTGGGCTTAGGATCTGCATAGGAAACACACACACAAGCACACACCTACCTTTGTTGCCTGCAGATGCCTCCTTGGCTGTCCCCAAACGGTATCAAACCAACACCCACGGGAAGCTGTAAGCATAGAGGACATGCCTGCACCCCATTGGACTTACCTGTGTGGGTTAAACCCGGGTTATTTGACAACCTATGGCGGTGATGGTTCTGCTCAGGCAGAGCAGTGCTGATGCTCCTCATAAAGCTGTCGCTGCTGTGAAGGTTCTAGGTGACATCACAAATCCCTATGGTTACATACACAACAAAGCTGGGTTGTTGTTGTTTACACTCTGCAAGGCCTGTGGAAGTGAGTGACATCATAGCACTGTAGTTCTGAGGGTTCTAGATGGATGCAACAATCTCCTGTTGCTTCTATGAAGGCCATAATAGACGACATCACCAAACAGCTCCATAGTCACATACACAGCAAAGGAGAGATGTTGTTTACACCTAGTGATGTCAGTGGTATTGAGTGACATCACAGCACAGTGCTAAGGCTCCTGGGCCTGGACACAGCAGCGGCTGCAATATCTCAACGGAGAATACGTTTATATATATGTGTGTGTGTGCGCGTATATATATATATATATATATATATATATATATATATATATATATATATTTCTCCGCCGAAATCACTTTTAAACCCATTTCCACCTTTTTTTCCCTTCTCTTCCTCTTACTTTTTTTTCACGTTTTTTTACGTTTTTCTCCTTTTCGCCTCTTTTCTGGGCGTATTATTCTTCTTTTTCTTCTTTTTTTTCGTCTAATGCATACCCCATCAGTGCAGCAATGCTTATTCAATACCGCCAGCAGATGGAGACACTGGGGGATAATTTTCTAAGGATTTATACTGATTTTTCCTGTCTGAATTTGTCGCACAGAAAGTTGCAGGCCAAATATGTGTGACATTTCTGCGACTTTAGCTTCTAGAGCATTTTTACAACATTATACATAGGTGCTGAATACATAAAAAGCGACTGTTCAGCGACAGACAAGTCGCATCGGCTGAAAGTAGGCCAGAATGTCAGTCCATGTTGGAGCAGGTTTAGATACAGTCTAAAGTATAGATCTCAAAGTCTGTGCACAGAATTTAGCAAGGGCCTCGCACCTTCTGATGCATCAGGTAGGTGCACAATAGCATAGCCTAACCCTCTGTACTTTGGTCTATATTGATGCGGGACATAGACAGCCAGCTGATGACCAATCCATTAGTGCAATGGATGGCTGGAAGCATTTGTCTTTGCCTTTGCAATACCACAGAAGCAATGCATGGTCAATGTACAGCAATGACACACCTGTGTGAACAGCCAGGAGACCCCCCCCCCCCCCATGTTATGTTACATAGTTACATAGTTAGTACGGTCGAAAAAAGACATATGTCCATCAAGTTCAACCAGGGAATTAAGGGGTAGGGGTGTGGCGCGATATTGGGGAAGGGATGAGATTTTATATTTCTTCATAAGCATTAATCTTATTTTGTCAATTAGGAACATTCAGCACCCACCCGCTATCAAGGCAGCTGCCTATCATGTCATGCCCTACCTGCACAGGTGTGCTGGCTACTCAAATGATCCAATTAAGGAGGCCATTTAGTCAGCAGCAGCAGAAGTCCTGTGCCTGGACGCTCCAACAGCGGCCAGACACAAGCAGAAGCAGAAGCAGCAGAAGCAGCAGCAGCACCACCTTTTGTTTTTTGGCTGCAGCAGCAGCAAGGCCCACAGGGCTGGCTAGCTGGCTAGCCAGCAAGCAGGTAGCAATGAAAGTAGGAATCTTTCTTTTTAACCCTGTAAGGGGGTGGTGCACTGTACCCGAAGATACTGCCATATCGGGTCAATGCATAGGGCGACGGAAGCAAGCTTCGAAATCGGCCCCCGTTCTCAAAAATCCATTTAATATATGGTCCCCAGATAGGGGACGTATCAGATATTAAACTGATAAGAACAGATACTACACTTGATCTTAGCCAAAAGGCCGAGAAGCGATAACCGTGAAAGGGGCGGGCCCAACAAGGTGCCCTTCATGGGCACTATCACTGCTTGCTGTCAGGGAGGCTGCCAGACAATTTTCCATGCACACTCTGGGCTGGGGGGCAGTCAACCACCAGTACACACAGCAGAACCTAAACCCATACCATTATTGCTAAGCAGCAAGACAGGGGCCCATTGCGCTCCCACGGGGCCTTTTTAAATGCAATCCATAACCCGGATTTGCCAGGAACCCTTCTTACTCCTCCTACTTGCATGTGACACTGGGCTTAGGATCTGCATAGGAAACACACACACAAGCACACACCTACCTTTGTTGCCTGCAGATGCCTCCTTGGCTGTCCCCAAACGGTATCAAACCAACACCCACGGGAAGCTGTAAGCATAGAGGACATGCCTGCACCCCATTGGACTTACCTGTGTGGGTTAAACCCGGGTTATTTGACAACCTATGGCGGTGATGGTTCTGCTCAGGCAGAGCAGTGCTGATGCTCCTCATAAAGCTGTCGCTGCTGTGAATGTTCTAGGTGACATCACAAATCCCTATGGTTACATACACAACAAAGCTGGGTTGTTGTTGTTTACACTCTGCAAGGCCTGTGGAAGTGAGTGACATCATAGCACTGTAGTTCTGAGGGTTCTAGATGGATGCAACAATCTCCTGTTGCTTCTATGAAGGCCATAATAGACGACATCACCAAACAGCTCCATAGTCACATACACAGCAAAGGAGAGATGTTGTTTACACCTAGTGATGTCAGTGGTATTGAGTGACATCACAGCACAGTGCTAAGGCTCCTGGGCCTGGACACAGCAGCGGCTGCAATATCTCAACGGAGAATACGTTTATATATATGTGTGTGTGTGCGCGTATATATATATATATATATATATATATATATATTTCTCCGCCGAAATCACTTTTAAACCCATTTCCACCTTTTTTTCCCTTCTCTTCCTCTTACTTTTTTTTCACGTTTTTTTACGTTTTTCTCCTTTTCGCCTCTTTTCTGGGCGTATTATTCTTCTTTTTCTTCTTTTTTTTTGTCTAATGCATACCCCATCAGTGCAGCAATGCTTATTCAATACCGCCAGCAGATGGAGACACTGGGGGATAATTTTCTAAGGATTTATACTGATTTTTCCTGTCTGAATTTGTCGCACAGAAAGTTGCAGGCCAAATATGTGTGACATTTCTGCGACTTTAGCTTCTAGAGCATTTTTACAACATTATACATAGGTGCTGAATACATAAAAAGCGACTGTTCAGCGACAGACAAGTCGCATCGGCTGAAAGTAGGCCAGAATGTCAGTCCATGTTGGAGCAGGTTTAGATACAGTCTAAAGCATAGATCTCAAAGTCTGTGCACAGAATTTAGCAAGGGCCTCGCACCTTCTGATGCATCAGGTAGGTGCACAATAGCATAGCCTAACCCTCTGTACTTTGGTCTATATTGATGCGGGACATAGACAGCCAGCTGATGACCAATCCATTAGTGCAATGGATGGCTGGAAGCATTTGTCTTTGCCTTTGCAATACCACAGAAGCAATGCATGGTCAATGTACAGCAATGACACACCTGTGTGAACAGCCAGGAGACCCCCCCCCCCATGTTATGTTACATAGTTACATAGTTAGTACGGTCGAAAAAAGACATATGTCCATCAAGTTCAACCAGGGAATTAAGGGGTAGGGGTGTGGCGCGATATTGGGGAAGGGATGAGATTTTATATTTCTTCATAAGCATTAATCTTATTTTGTCAATTAGGAACATTCAGCACCCACCCGCTATCAAGGCAGCTGCCTATCATGTCATGCCCTACCTGCACAGGTGTGCTGGCTACTCAAATGATCCAATTAAGGAGGCCATTTAGTCAGCAGCAGCAGAAGTCCTGTGCCTGGACGCTCCAACAGCGGCCAGACACAAGCAGAAGCAGAAGCAGCAGAAGCAGCAGCAGCACCACCTTTTGTTTTTTGGCTGCAGCAGCAGCAAGGCCCACAGGGCGAGCTAGCTGGCTAGCCAGCAAGCAGGTAGCAATGAAAGTAGGAATCTTTCTTTTTAACCCTGTAAGGGGGTGGTGCACTGTACCCGAAGATACTGCCATATCGGGTCAATGCATAGGGCGACGGAAGCAAGCTTCGAAATCGGCCCCCGTTCTCAAAAACCCATTTAATATATGGTCCCCAGATAGGGGACGTATCAGATATTAAACTGATAAGAACAGATACTACACTTGATCTTAGCCAAAAGGCCGAGAAGCGATAACCGTGAAAGGGGCGGGCCCAACAAGGTGCCCTTCATGGGCACTATCACTGCTTGCTGTCAGGGAGGCTGCCAGACAATTTTCCATGCACACTCTGGGCTGGGGGGCAGTCAACCACCAGTACACACAGCAGAACCTAAACCCATACCATTATTGCTAAGCAGCAAGACAGGGGCCCATTGCACTCCCACGGGGCCTTTTTAAATGCAATCCATAACCCGGATTTGCCAGGAACCCTTCTTACTCCTCCTACTTGCATGTGACACTGGGCTTAGGATCTGCATAGGAAACACACACACAAGCACACACCTACCTTTGTTGCCTGCAGATGCCTCCTTGGCTGTCCCCAAACGGTATCAAACCAACACCCACGGGAAGCTGTAAGCATAGAGGACATGCCTGCACCCCATTGGACTTACCTGTGTGGGTTAAACCCGGGTTATTTGACAACCTATGGCGGTGATGGTTCTGCTCAGGCAGAGCAGTGCTGATGCTCCTCATAAAGCTGTCGCTGCTGTGAAGGTTCTAGGTGACATCACAAATCCCTATGGTTACATACACAACAAAGCTGGGTTGTTGTTGTTTACACTCTGCAAGGCCTGTGGAAGTGAGTGACATCATAGCACTGTAGTTCTGAGGGTTCTAGATGGATGCAACAATCTCCTGTTGCTTCTATGAAGGCCATAATAGACGACATCACCAAACAGCTCCATAGTCACATACACAGCAAAGGAGAGATGTTGTTTACACCTAGTGATGTCAGTGGTATTGAGTGACATCACAGCACAGTGCTAAGGCTCCTGGGCCTGGACACAGCAGCGGCTGCAATATCTCAACGGAGAATACGTTTATATATATGTGTGTGTGTGCGCGTATATATATATATATATATATATATATATATATATATATATATTCTCCGCCGAAATCACTTTTAAACCCATTTCCACCTTTTTTTCCCTTCTCTTCCTCTTCCTTTTTTTTCACGTTTTTTTTACGTTTTTCTCCTTTTCGCCTCTTTTCTGGGCGTATTATTCTTCTTTTTCTTCTTTTTTTTCGTCTAATGCATACCCCATCAGTGCAGCAATGCTTATTCAATACCGCCAGCAGATGGAGACACTGGGGGATAATTTTCTAAGGATTTATACTGATTTTTCCTGTCTGAATTTGTCGCACAGAAAGTTGCAGGCCAAATATGTGTGACATTTCTGCGACTTTAGCTTCTAGAGCATTTTTACAACATTATACATAGGTGCTGAATACATAAAAAGCGACTGTTCAGCGACAGACAAGTCGCATCGGCTGAAAGTAGGCCAGAATGTCAGTCCATGTTGGAGCAGGTTTAGATACAGTCTAAAGTATAGATCTCAAAGTCTGTGCACAGAATTTAGCAAGGGCCTCGCACCTTCTGATGCATCAGGTAGGTGCACAATAGCATAGCCTAACCCTCTGTACTTTGGTCTATATTGATGCGGGACATAGACAGCCAGCTGATGACCAATCCATTAGTGCAATGGATGGCTGGAAGCATTTGTCTTTGCCTTTGCAATACCACAGAAGCAATGCATGGTCAATGTACAGCAATGACACACCTGTGTGAACAGCCAGGAGACCCCCCCCCCCCCCCATGTTATGTTACATAGTTACATAGTTAGTACGGTCGAAAAAAGACATATGTCCATCAAGTTCAACCAGGGAATTAAGGGGTAGGGGTGTGGCGCGATATTGGGGAAGGGATGAGATTTTATATTTCTTCATAAGCATTAATCTTATTTTGTCAATTAGGAACATTCAGCACCCACCCGCTATCAAGGCAGCTGCCTATCATGTCATGCCCTACCTGCACAGGTGTGCTGGCTACTCAAATGATCCAATTAAGGAGGCCATTTAGTCAGCAGCAGCAGAAGTCCTGTGCCTGGACGCTCCAACAGCGGCCAGACACAAGCAGAAGCAGAAGCAGCAGAAGCAGCAGCAGCACCACCTTTTGTTTTTTGGCTGCAGCAGCAGCAAGGCCCACAGGGCTGGCTAGCTGGCTAGCCAGCAAGCAGGTAGCAATGAAAGTAGGAATCTTTCTTTTTAACCCTGTAAGGGGGTGGTGCACTGTACCCGAAGATACTGCCATATCGGGTCAATGCATAGGGCGACGGAAGCAAGCTTCGAAATCGGCCCCCGTTCTCAAAAATCCATTTAATATATGGTCCCCAGATAGGGGACGTATCAGATATTAAACTGATAAGAACAGATACTACACTTGATCTTAGCCAAAAGGCCGAGAAGCGATAACCGTGAAAGGGGCGGGCCCAACAAGGTGCCCTTCATGGGCACTATCACTGCTTGCTGTCAGGGAGGCTGCCAGACAATTTTCCATGCACACTCTGGGCTGGGGGGCAGTCAACCACCAGTACACACAGCAGAACCTAAACCCATACCATTATTGCTAAGCAGCAAGACAGGGGCCCATTGCACTCCCATGGGGCCTTTTTAAATGCAATCCATAACCCGGATTTGCCAGGAACCCTTCTTACTCCTCCTACTTGCATGTGACACTGGGCTTAGGATCTGCATAGGAAACACACACACAAGCACACACCTACCTTTGTTGCCTGCAGATGCCTCCTTGGCTGTCCCCAAACGGTATCAAACCAACACCCACGGGAAGCTGTAAGCATAGAGGACATGCCTGCACCCCATTGGACTTACCTGTGTGGGTTAAACCCGGGTTATTTGACAACCTATGGCGGTGATGGTTCTGCTCAGGCAGAGCAGTGCTGATGCTCCTCATAAAGCTGTCGCTGCTGTGAAGGTTCTAGGTGACATCACAAATCCCTATGGTTACATACACAACAAAGCTGGGTTGTTGTTGTTTACACTCTGCAAGGCCTGTGGAAGTGAGTGACATCATAGCACTGTAGTTCTGAGGGTTCTAGATGGATGCAACAATCTCCTGTTGCTTCTATGAAGGCCATAATAGACGACATCACCAAACAGCTCCATAGTCACATACACAGCAAAGGAGAGATGTTGTTTACACCTAGTGATGTCAGTGGTATTGAGTGACATCACAGCACAGTGCTAAGGCTCCTGGGCCTGGACACAGCAGCGGCTGCAATATCTCAACGGAGAATACGTTTATATATATGTGTGTGTGTGCGCGTATATATATATATATATATATATATATATATATATATATATATATTCTCCGCCGAAATCACTTTTAAACCCATTTCCACCTTTTTTTCCCTTCTCTTCCTCTTACTTTTTTTTCACGTTTTTTTACGTTTTTCTCCTTTTCGCCTCTTTTCTGGGCGTATTATTCTTCTTTTTCTTCTTTTTTTTCGTCTAATGCATACCCCATCAGTGCAGCAATGCTTATTCAATACCGCCAGCAGATGGAGACACTGGGGGATAATTTTCTAAGGATTTATACTGATTTTTCCTGTCTGAATTTGTCGCACAGAAAGTTGCAGGCCAAATATGTGTGACATTTCTGCGACTTTAGCTTCTAGAGCATTTTTACAACATTATACATAGGTGCTGAATACATAAAAAGCGACTGTTCAGCGACAGACAAGTCGCATCGGCTGAAAGTAGGCCAGAATGTCAGTCCATGTTGGAGCAGGTTTAGATACAGTCTAAAGTATAGATCTCAAAGTCTGTGCACAGAATTTAGCAAGGGCCTCGCACCTTCTGATGCATCAGGTAGGTGCACAATAGCATAGCCTAACCCTCTGTACTTTGGTCTATATTGATGCGGGACATAGACAGCCAGCTGATGACCAATCCATTAGTGCAATGGATGGCTGGAAGCATTTGTCTTTGCCTTTGCAATACCACAGAAGCAATGCATGGTCAATGTACAGCAATGACACACCTGTGTGAACAGCCAGGAGACCCCCCCCCCCCCCATGTTATGTTACATAGTTACATAGTTAGTACGGTCGAAAAAAGACATATGTCCATCAAGTTCAACCAGGGAATTAAGGGGTAGGGGTGTGGCGCGATATTGGGGAAGGGATGAGATTTTATATTTCTTCATAAGCATTAATCTTATTTTGTCAATTAGGAACATTCAGCACCCACCCGCTATCAAGGCAGCTGCCTATCATGTCATGCCCTACCTGCACAGGTGTGCTGGCTACTCAAATGATCCAATTAAGGAGGCCATTTAGTCAGCAGCAGCAGAAGTCCTGTGCCTGGACGCTCCAACAGCGGCCAGACACAAGCAGAAGCAGAAGCAGCAGAAGCAGCAGCAGCACCACCTTTTGTTTTTTGGCTGCAGCAGCAGCAAGGCCCACAGGGCTGGCTAGCTGGCTAGCCAGCAAGCAGGTAGCAATGAAAGTAGGAATCTTTCTTTTTAACCCTGTAAGGGGGTGGTGCACTGTACCCGAAGATACTTCCATATCGGGTCAATGCATAGGGCGACGGAAGCAAGCTTCGAAATCGGCCCCCGTTCTCAAAAATCCATTTAATATATGGTCCCCAGATAGGGGACGTATCAGATATTAAACTGATAAGAACAGATACTACACTTGATCTTAGCCAAAAGGCCGAGAAGCGATAACCGTGAAAGGGGCGGGCCCAACAAGGTGCCCTTCATGGGCACTATCACTGCTTGCTGTCAGGGAGGCTGCCAGACAATTTTCCATGCACACTCTGGGCTGGGGGGCAGTCAACCACCAGTACACACAGCAGAACCTAAACCCATACCATTATTGCTAAGCAGCAAGACAGGGGCCCATTGCACTCCCACGGGGCCTTTTTAAATGCAATCCATAACCCGGATTTGCCAGGAACCCTTCTTACTCCTCCTACTTGCATGTGACACTGGGCTTAGGATCTGCATAGGAAACACACACACAAGCACACACCTACCTTTGTTGCCTGCAGATGCCTCCTTGGCTGTCCCCAAACGGTATCAAACCAACACCCACGGGAAGCTGTAAGCATAGAGGACATGCCTGCACCCCATTGGACTTACCTGTGTGGGTTAAACCCGGGTTATTTGACAACCTATGGCGGTGATGGTTCTGCTCAGGCAGAGCAGTGCTGATGCTCCTCATAAAGCTGTCGCTGCTGTGAATGTTCTAGGTGACATCACAAATCCCTATGGTTACATACACAACAAAGCTGGGTTGTTGTTGTTTACACTCTGCAAGGCCTGTGGAAGTGAGTGACATCATAGCACTGTAGTTCTGAGGGTTCTAGATGGATGCAACAATCTCCTGTTGCTTCTATGAAGGCCATAATAGACGACATCACCAAACAGCTCCATAGTCACATACACAGCAAAGGAGAGATGTTGTTTACACCTAGTGATGTCAGTGGTATTGAGTGACATCACAGCACAGTGCTAAGGCTCCTGGGCCTGGACACAGCAGCGGCTGCAATATCTCAACGGAGAATACGTTTATATATATGTGTGTGTGTGCGCGTATATATATATATATATATATATATATATATATATATATATTCTCCGCCGAAATCACTTTTAAACCCATTTCCACCTTTTTTTCCCTTCTCTTCCTCTTACTTTTTTTTCACGTTTTTTTTACGTTTTTCTCCTTTTCGCCTCTTTTCTGGGCGTATTATTCTTCTTTTTCTTCTTTTTTTTCGTCTAATGCATACCCCATCAGTGCAGCAATGCTTATTCAATACCGCCAGCAGATGGAGACACTGGGGGATAATTTTCTAAGGATTTATACTGATTTTTCCTGTCTGAATTTGTCGCACAGAAAGTTGCAGGCCAAATATGTGTGACATTTCTGCGACTTTAGCTTCTAGAGCATTTTTACAACATTATACATAGGTGCTGAATACATAAAAAGCGACTGTTCAGCGACAGACAAGTCGCATCGGCTGAAAGTAGGCCAGAATGTCAGTCCATGTTGGAGCAGGTTTAGATACAGTCTAAAGTATAGATCTCAAAGTCTGTGCACAGAATTTAGCAAGGGCCTCGCACCTTCTGATGCATCAGGTAGGTGCACAATAGCATAGCCTAACCCTCTGTACTTTGGTCTATATTGATGCGGGACATAGACAGCCAGCTGATGACCAATCCATTAGTGCAATGGATGGCTGGAAGCATTTGTCTTTGCCTTTGCAATACCACAGAAGCAATGCATGGTCAATGTACAGCAATGACACACCTGTGTGAACAGCCAGGAGACTCCCCCCCCCCCCATGTTATGTTACATAGTTACATAGTTAGTACGGTCGAAAAAAGACATATGTCCATCAAGTTCAACCAGGGAATTAAGGGGTAGGGGTGTGGCGCGATATTGGGGAAGGGATGAGATTTTATATTTCTTCATAAGCATTAATCTTATTTTGTCAATTAGGAACATTCAGCACCCACCCGCTATCAAGGCAGCTGCCTATCATGTCATGCCCTACCTGCACAGGTGTGCTGGCTACTCAAATGATCCAATTAAGGAGGCCATTTAGTCAGCAGCAGCAGAAGTCCTGTGCCTGGACGCTCCAACAGCGGCCAGACACAAGCAGAAGCAGCAGAAGCAGCAGCAGCACCACCTTTTGTTTTTTGGCTGCAGCAGCAGCAAGGCCCACAGGGCTGGCTAGCTGGCTAGCCAGCAAGCAGGTAGCAATGAAAGTAGGAATCTTTCTTTTTAACCCTGTAAGGGGGTGGTGCACTGTACCCGAAGATACTGCCATATCGGGTCAATGCATAGGGCGACGGAAGCAAGCTTCGAAATCGGCCCCCGTTCTCAAAAATCCATTTAATATATGGTCCCCAGATAGGGGACGTATCAGATATTAAACTGATAAGAACAGATACTACACTTGATCTTAGCCAAAAGGCAGAGAAGCGATAACCGTGAAAGGGGCGGGCCCAACAAGGTGCCCTTCATGGGCACTATCACTGCTTGCTGTCAGGGAGGCTGCCAGACAATTTTCCATGCACACTCTGGGCTGGGGGGCAGTCAACCACCAGTACACACAGCAGAACCTAAACCCATACCATTATTGCTAAGCAGCAAGACAGGGGCCCATTGCACTCCCATGGGGCCTTTTTAAATGCAATCCATAACCCGGATTTGCCAGGAACCCTTCTTACTCCTCCTACTTGCATGTGACACTGGGCTTAGGATCTGCATAGGAAACACACACACAAGCACACACCTACCTTTGTTGCCTGCAGATGCCTCCTTGGCTGTCCCCAAACGGTATCAAACCAACACCCACGGGAAGCTGTAAGCATAGAGGACATGCCTGCACCCCATTGGACTTACCTGTGTGGGTTAAACCCGGGTTATTTGACAACCTATGGCGGTGATGGTTCTGCTCAGGCAGAGCAGTGCTGATGCTCCTCATAAAGCTGTCGCTGCTGTGAAGGTTCTAGGTGACATCACAAATCCCTATGGTTACATACACAACAAAGCTGGGTTGTTGTTGTTTACACTCTGCAAGGCCTGTGGAAGTGAGTGACATCATAGCACTGTAGTTCTGAGGGTTCTAGATGGATGCAACAATCTCCTGTTGCTTCTATGAAGGCCATAATAGACGACATCACCAAACAGCTCCATAGTCACATACACAGCAAAGGAGAGATGTTGTTTACACCTAGTGATGTCAGTGGTATTGAGTGACATCACAGCACAGTGCTAAGGCTCCTGGGCCTGGACACAGCAGCGGCTGCAATATCTCAACGGAGAATACGTTTATATATATGTGTGTGTGTGCGCGTATATATATATATATATATATATATATATATATATATATATATATATTTCTCCGCCGAAATCACTTTTAAACCCATTTCCACCTTTTTTTCCCTTCTCTTCCTCTTACTTTTTTTTCACGTTTTTTTACGTTTTTCTCCTTTTCGCCTCTTTTCTGGGCGTATTATTCTTCTTTTTCTTCTTTTTTTTCGTCTAATGCATACCCCATCAGTGCAGCAATGCTTATTCAATACCGCCAGCAGATGGAGACACTGGGGGATAATTTTCTAAGGATTTATACTGATTTTTCCTGTCTGAATTTGTCGCACAGAAAGTTGCAGGCCAAATATGTGTGACATTTCTGCGACTTTAGCTTCTAGAGCATTTTTACAACATTATACATAGGTGCTGAATACATAAAAAGCGACTGTTCAGCGACAGACAAGTCGCATCGGCTGAAAGTAGGCCAGAATGTCAGTCCATGTTGGAGCAGGTTTAGATACAGTCTAAAGTATAGATCTCAAAGTCTGTGCACAGAATTTAGCAAGGGCCTCGCACCTTCTGATGCATCAGGTAGGTGCACAATAGCATAGCCTAACCCTCTGTACTTTGGTCTATATTGATGCGGGACATAGACAGCCAGCTGATGACCAATCCATTAGTGCAATGGATGGCTGGAAGCATTTGTCTTTGCCTTTGCAATACCACAGAAGCAATGCATGGTCAATGTACAGCAATGACACACCTGTGTGAACAGCCAGGAGACCCCCCCCCCCCCCATGTTATGTTACATAGTTACATAGTTAGTACGGTCGAAAAAAGACATATGTCCATCAAGTTCAACCAGGGAATTAAGGGGTAGGGGTGTGGCGCGATATTGGGGAAGGGATGAGATTTTATATTTCTTCATAAGCATTAATCTTATTTTGTCAATTAGGAACATTCAGCACCCACCCGCTATCAAGGCAGCTGCCTATCATGTCATGCCCTACCTGCACAGGTGTGCTGGCTACTCAAATGATCCAATTAAGGAGGCCATTTAGTCAGCAGCAGCAGAAGTCCTGTGCCTGGACGCTCCAACAGCGGCCAGACACAAGCAGAAGCAGAAGCAGCAGAAGCAGCAGCAGCACCACCTTTTGTTTTTTGGCTGCAGCAGCAGCAAGGCCCACAGGGCTGGCTAGCTGGCTAGCCAGCAAGCAGGTAGCAATGAAAGTAGGAATCTTTCTTTTTAACCCTGTAAGGGGGTGGTGCACTGTACCCGAAGATACTGCCATATCGGGTCAATGCATAGGGCGACGGAAGCAAGCTTCGAAATCGGCCCCCGTTCTCAAAAATCCATTTAATATATGGTCCCCAGATAGGGGACGTATCAGAGATTAAACTGATAAGAACAGATACTACACTTGATCTTAGCCAAAAGGCCGAGAAGCGATAACCGTGAAAGGGGCGGGCCCAACAAGGTGCCCTTCATGGGCACTATCACTGCTTGCTGTCAGGGAGGCTGCCAGACAATTTTCCATGCACACTCTGGGCTGGGGGGCAGTCAACCACCAGTACACACAGCAGAACCTAAACCCATACCATTATTGCTAAGCAGCAAGACAGGGGCCCATTGCACTCCCACGGGGCCTTTTTAAATGCAATCCATAACCCGGATTTGCCAGGAACCCTTCTTACTCCTCCTACTTGCATGTGACACTGGGCTTAGGATCTGCATAGGAAACACACACACAAGCACACACCTACCTTTGTTGCCTGCAGATGCCTCCTTGGCTGTCCCCAAACGGTATCAAACCAACACCCACGGGAAGCTGTAAGCATAGAGGACATGCCTGCACCCCATTGGACTTACCTGTGTGGGTTAAACCCGGGTTATTTGACAACCTATGGCGGTGATGGTTCTGCTCAGGCAGAGCAGTGCTGATGCTCCTCATAAAGCTGTCGCTGCTGTGAAGGTTCTAGGTGACATCACAAATCCCTATGGTTACATACACAACAAAGCTGGGTTGTTGTTGTTTACACTCTGCAAGGCCTGTGGAAGTGAGTGACATCATAGCACTGTAGTTCTGAGGGTTCTAGATGGATGCAACAATCTCCTGTTGCTTCTATGAAGGCCATAATAGACGACATCACCAAACAGCTCCATAGTCACATACACAGCAAAGGAGAGATGTTGTTTACACCTAGTGATGTCACTGGTTTTGAGTGACATCACAGCACAGTGCTAAGGCTCCTGGGCCTGGACACAGCAGCGGCTGCAATATCTCAACAGAGAATACGTTTATATATATGTGTGTGTGTGCGCGTATATATATATATATATATATATTTCTCCGCCGAAATCACTTTTAAACCCATTTCCACCTTTTTTTCCCTTCTCTTCCTCTTACTTTTTTTTCACGTTTTTTTACATTTTTCTCCTTTTCGCCTCTTTTCTGGGCGTATTATTCTTCTTTTTCTTCTTTTTTTTCGTCTAATGCATACCCCATCAGTGCAGCAATGCTTATTCAATACCGCCAGCAGATGGAGACACTGGGGGATAATTTTCTAAGGATTTATACTGATTTTTCCTGTCTGAATTTGTCGCACAGAAAGTTGCAGGCCAAATATGTGTGACATTTCTGCGACTTTAGCTTCTAGAGCATTTTTACAACATTATACATAGGTGCTGAATACATAAAAAGCGACTGTTCAGCGACAGACAAGTCGCATCGGCTGAAAGTAGGCCAGAATGTCAGTCCATGTTGGAGCAGGTTTAGATACAGTCTAAAGTATAGATCTCAAAGTCTGTGCACAGAATTTAGCAAGGGCCTCGCACCTTCTGATGCATCAGGTAGGTGCACAATAGCATAGCCTAACCCTCTGTACTTTGGTCTATATTGATGCGGGACATAGACAGCCAGCTGATGACCAATCCATTAGTGCAATGGATGGCTGGAAGCATTTGTCTTTGCCTTTGCAATACCACAGAAGCAATGCATGGTCAATGTACAGCAATGACACACCTGTGTGAACAGCCAGGAGACCCCCCCCCCCCCATGTTATGTTACATAGTTACATAGTTAGTACGGTCGAAAAAAGACATATGTCCATCAAGTTCAACCAGGGAATTAAGGGGTAGGGGTGTGGCGCGATATTGGGGAAGGGATGAGATTTTATATTTCTTCATAAGCATTAATCTTATTTTGTCAATTAGGAACATTCAGCACCCACCCGCTATCAAGGCAGCTGCCTATCATGTCATGCCCTACCTGCACAGGTGTGCTGGCTACTCAAATGATCCAATTAAGGAGGCCATTTAGTCAGCAGCAGCAGAAGTCCTGTGCCTGGACGCTCCAACAGCGGCCAGACACAAGCAGAAGCAGAAGCAGCAGAAGCAGCAGCAGCACCACCTTTTGTTTTTTGGCTGCAGCAGCAGCAAGGCCCACAGGGCTGGCTAGCTGGCTAGCCAGCAAGCAGGTAGCAATGAAAGTAGGAATCTTTCTTTTTAACCCTGTAAGGGGGTGGTGCACTGTACCCGAAGATACTGCCATATCGGGTCAATGCATAGGGCGACGGAAGCAAGCTTCGAAATCGGCCCCCGTTCTCAAAAATCCATTTAATATATGGTCCCCAGATAGGGGACGTATCAGATATTAAACTGATAAGAACAGATACTACACTTGATCTTAGCCAAAAGGCCGAGAAGCGATAACCGTGAAAGGGGCGGGCCCAACAAGGTGCCCTTCATGGGCACTATCACTGCTTGCTGTCAGGGAGGCTGCCAGACAATTTTCCATGCACACTCTGGGCTGGGGGGCAGTCAACCACCAGTACACACAGCAGAACCTAAACCCATACCATTATTGCTAAGCAGCAAGACAGGGGCCCATTGCACTCCCACGGGGCCTTTTTAAATGCAATCCATAACCCGGATTTGCCAGGAACCCTTCTTACTCCTCCTACTTGCATGTGACACTGGGCTTAGGATCTGCATAGGAAACACACACACAAGCACACACCTACCTTTGTTGCCTGCAGATGCCTCCTTGGCTGTCCCCAAACGGTATCAAACCAACACCCACGGGAAGCTGTAAGCATAGAGGACATGCCTGCACCCCATTGGACTTACCTGTGTGGGTTAAACCCGGGTTATTTGACAACCTATGGCGGTGATGGTTCTGCTCAGGCAGAGCAGTGCTGATGCTCCTCATAAAGCTGTCGCTGCTGTGAATGTTCTAGGTGACATCACAAATCCCTATGGTTACATACACAACAAAGCTGGGTTGTTGTTGTTTACACTCTGCAAGGCCTGTGGAAGTGAGTGACATCATAGCACTGTAGTTCTGAGGGTTCTAGATGGATGCAACAATCTCCTGTTGCTTCTATGAAGGCCATAATAGACGACATCACCAAACAGCTCCATAGTCACATACACAGCAAAGGAGAGATGTTGTTTACACCTAGTGATGTCAGTGGTATTGAGTGACATCACAGCACAGTGCTAAGGCTCCTGGGCCTGGACACAGCAGCGGCTGCAATATCTCAACGGAGAATACGTTTATATATATGTGTGTGTGTGCGCGTATATATATATATATATATATATATATATATATTTCTCCGCCGAAATCACTTTTAAACCCATTTCCACCTTTTTTTCCCTTCTCTTCCTCTTACTTTTTTTTCACGTTTTTTTTACGTTTTTCTCCTTTTCGCCTCTTTTCTGGGCGTATTATTCTTCTTTTTCTTCTTTTTTTTCGTCTAATGCATACCCCATCAGTGCAGCAATGCTTATTCAATACCGCCAGCAGATGGAGACACTGGGGGATAATTTTCTAAGGATTTATACTGATTTTTCCTGTCTGAATTTGTCGCACAGAAAGTTGCAGGCCAAATATGTGTGACATTTCTGCGACTTTAGCTTCTAGAGCATTTTTACAACATTATACATAGGTGCTGAATACATAAAAAGCGACTGTTCAGCGACAGACAAGTCGCATCGGCTGAAAGTAGGCCAGAATGTCAGTCCATGTTGGAGCAGGTTTAGATACAGTCTAAAGCATAGATCTCAAAGTCTGTGCACAGAATTTAGCAAGGGCCTCGCACCTTCTGATGCATCAGGTAGGTGCACAATAGCATAGCCTAACCCTCTGTACTTTGGTCTATATTGATGCGGGACATAGACAGCCAGCTGATGACCAATCCATTAGTGCAATGGATGGCTGGAAGCATTTGTCTTTGCCTTTGCAATACCACAGAAGCAATGCATGGTCAATGTACAGCAATGACACACCTGTGTGAACAGCCAGGAGACCCCCCCCCCATGTTATGTTACATAGTTACATAGTTAGTACGGTCGAAAAAAGACATATGTCCATCAAGTTCAACCAGGGAATTAAGGGGTAGGGGTGTGGCGCGATATTGGGGAAGGGATGAGATTTTATATTTCTTCATAAGCATTAATCTTATTTTGTCAATTAGGAACATTCAGCACCCACCCGCTATCAAGGCAGCTGCCTATCATGTCATGCCCTACCTGCACAGGTGTGCTGGCTACTCAAATGATCCAATTAAGGAGGCCATTTAGTCAGCAGCAGCAGAAGTCCTGTGCCTGGACGCTCCAACAGCGGCCAGACACAAGCAGAAGCAGAAGCAGCAGAAGCAGCAGCAGCACCACCTTTTGTTTTTTGGCTGCAGCAGCAGCAAGGCCCACAGGGCGAGCTAGCTGGCTAGCCAGCAAGCAGGTAGCAATGAAAGTAGGAATCTTTCTTTTTAACCCTGTAAGGGGGTGGTGCACTGTACCCGAAGATACTGCCATATCGGGTCAATGCATAGGGCGACGGAAGCAAGCTTCGAAATCGGCCCCCGTTCTCAAAAATCCATTTAATATATGGTCCCCAGATAGGGGACGTATCAGATATTAAACTGATAAGAACAGATAAGGTTTCAACAAAATTTTATTGAATAAATAAGAAACCATACAAAATTTAAAATGCAAAATAATAAAAGGTTCACAAAAGTTTTAAAATACAAATAATAAAACCAGTAATAAAAGGAGAAAAAATAAAAATGGCAGGATAAAACATTATACAAATGTCATAAAAACTGATTATACTGTTATTTCGTTCCATAGAGGCAGACACCACATGGATGCTGCCTCGCTGGCCCCCAACTGTTTCTTGTCTCTTAGGTAATAGATGTACATCTCACTCAGGGCCAGCTTTATACAGTTTTTAACATCAATAAAATCATGTTTAAAAAGTAAGATGTTCCTAACTTTCCAGATGGCATTTTTAAAACAATTAATAATCATCCAGCAGATCATCTGCTGTTTAAAATTGGGGCAGTTAAAAAGACCGTAAAAGACACATTCGTGATTAAAATCTTTTAGGCCGCAGGCCCACTTCAAAAGTGGGCCTACCTTCCTCCAAAGCTCCCGTGCAAAAGGGCAGTTCCAAAATATGTGCAGCACCGTTTCGTCCACTCCGCAGCCATCTCTCGGGCACTTGGCTCTCGCCACCAGTCCTCGCCTGTGCTGGAACTCACGAGTAGGGAGGCACTGGTGGACGATTGCCCAGGCAAGATCCCTGTGTACATTCGCCAGAAACTTCCCGTACACGTTCCGCCATACCTTTTTGGATCTTGCCTGTGTGAAATTGGACACTGCCAGGGTAACCTCACTCCGCCTGAGGACCTTTGATACCTTTCTCTGGTCCCCCAGTATGTAAGGCTCCAAATCTTGGAGACCTAGGAGCCTGACTGTCTTTTCCAACACCACATAATGTTTTGGGGGACACAGAAGCACCGGAGCGTTCAGAGGGATGCGCAACCATCTTTTAAAAACCATGCCCGCAGCGTACCTTAAAAAGCAGCTAAAAATGCCATCGGATTTAATAATTTTAAAACAGAAACAGAAATACTTTATGTAAAAGAAAGTAAAAAGGTTAGGAACATCTTTCCCGCCATTATCTTTACTTTTGTACATAAAATCACGCTTTAATTTCTCCATTTTTGAACCCCATAAAAAAGAAAAAACAATTCTAGTTACTTTTTTAATGTATAAAATAGATGGAGGAAATACCATGGCAATGTATAGCATAATAGGGAGTAAAACCATCTTTATTATTAAAATCTTCCCCTCCATGGTAAGGTTTCTAAGATTCCACATTAAAATCTTCTTCTCCATCTTAGCTATAGCTGAATCCCAGTTAGGGCTCCCATCATTGACCTGGTTAAAAACAATACCTAAAACTTTAATTTGATCCTGTTGCATTGTGACTCCTGGGGTGATGGATGAATCCCAGGAGCCAATATAAAAACAGTCACATTTATCTGTGTTTAGCTTAAAACCAGAGACCTCGCAGAAATAGCTGGTGTTCCTCAATGCCCCCCTCATGGATGGAGAGTCCGGGCACAGTATGGTGACATCATCCATGTACCCCAACACCTTTAGATGGGTCCCTCCTCCACCAGGTATCGGTACGCCTCTTACTACCCGGTCTTTTCTGAGGAGGGCCATCAGTGGTTCGATTGCGCAAATAAAAAGGAGTGGGGACAGGGGGCAGCCCTGTTTGACACCTGATAAAAGAGGAACACCGCTGGTTAAAAAGCCATTAACAGAGACTTGACTAAAACAGGATCGGTATAAAAGCATGATTCGGCTTAAAATCGTTTCAGGCACTGCCATCTTTTTAAGAACTAAAAACAGGTATTCATGGGAGACCCTATCAAAGGCTTTTTCAAAGTCTAAGGATAAAATTGCTACAGTTTGATTTCTATCCTTAAAATACCATAAAACATCTCTTAAAATATTTAGGGATTCAGCTATAGACCTTCCAGGTACCCCACAAACCTGATTTGGGTGAATTAATTTATGAATAAAAGGTTTAAAACGGACAGCTAATAACTTGGCTAAAACTTTATAATCGACATTTAAAAGTGTGATGGGGCGCCAATTTTTTAGCATATCCTTTTCACCCTTTTTAAAAAGTAATGATACAATCCCCCTCCTCCAGGAAGGGGGAAGTTCATTAACAATAAAAGTTTCTTTATACAATAAAACCATATCATCCTTTAAAATATCCCAAAAAGCTAAATAAAATTCGATGGGTAAACCATCTTCCCCAGGGGCCTTCCCACTAGAAAAACTTTTAAAAACAAATAAAAGTTCATCTAAGTTAAGATCACGGGATAAAACCTCCTGGTCTAAAACATCTAGCTTAAAATCAAGGGAATTAAGAACATGTTCTAAAAAGGATGGATTAAGATCTTTCTTATTAAAAAGAAGCTGGTAGAAGTTAAAAACTGCATCTAACATGCCTTTTGGAGTGGATTCACCCTCAAGGTTTTGGATGATATCCCTCCTATTCATCACTTTTTTAAAAAAGAAACGGGAACATTTCTCGCCCTCCTCCAGGTGCTGCACATGTGAGTTAAAAATGATTTGTTTCCCTTTCTTTTCTATGGCATGTTTTATTTCAGTTTTAAGGTTTAAAATATCATTTTCTACATCCATACCAGCTTCTTTCAATTTAAAAAGTACATTTAAACGCATGTTAAGAACATAAAACCACTGTTTTTCCATTTTTGCCTTCTTCTTACCTGCTTTGATAAAAAAAAATCTGATTTTAGATTTGGTGCCCTCCCACCAGTGCAGCATAGGCTCGTGGGGTTTTCTTTGTGATTGCCAGCATTGGTAGGTCCGCACAAACTCCTCTTTTATCTCAGGGTCCTCTAGGAGTGTGGTGTTTAATCTCCAGAGGCCCCTTTTTGCTTTTTGCTCCCCCTCTAGCTCCAGGCCCACCAAGAGGAGCTTATGATCAGAGAAGATATTCTGCTCGAGCGTGCATTTCAGGGGTTTAAAAGCTCTAGAGGAAAAAATAAAATCGATTCTGGAGCTCACTCTTCCATTGGACCATGTGGCGCCTGGGTCCTCCGGCAAGAGATCCTTCCAGCAATCTTTCAAATTAAAATCATCAATAAAATTTTTAAGCAGGTAAGAAGTGCGGTCTTTACGATTAATATCCCCACCCTGCCGGTGTTCCCCATCACGTATGCAGTTAAAATCACCTCCCACCAGCAGGGGGGAAGACCCAACACAAAACAGTGGTAAAATTTCAAATAGTTCTGCCCGCTCCTGTTTATCAGGAGGGGCATACACATTTAAAACACGAATTAAAAGTCCATTAAAATATAGATGAATTAAAAGAGCTCTGCCAGGCACAATCTCAGTTACTGTATGAATAGAAAAGGACTGGCCTCGGCAGAGCAGCCCAACACCCACAGAACGACAGTCATTTGCACCGGACCATATGGATGGGCCCAGCTTCCAGTCTTCTTTTAAGTCTTTATAGTCCATTTTACTAGGGATTCCACATTCTTGTAGCAGGCAAAGGTCAAAGTCACATGTCTCTAGATAAGAAAATAAAGCAGCCCTGCGATCAGGGCTCTTTAAGGACCTCACATTGAGTGAGGCAATTTTTACAGGGATAGGCATAGTTTATGGAGAGTCCGTGCTTGGAGAATCAAAGTCAATAATAAGCTGCGTACCGTCATCCCCCGCCTGCGGGGTCATCAGCTCCTTGATGTTCTGAGGGTCGGAGCTTGAGATCGATGATGCCCCGACCCTGAGCTCGCTCTCGTCCGAACTACGGCACGCCGCTTTCCTTTGAATGTCTTCCTCTTCTTCTTCTCTTTGTCTTTTAAATGTCACACTGCTGTCCATATCCTCTGTGTTGCTCTCACTCGATGTAATCTCTGGCCCCCGGCTGATGGATCTGCGTCTTCTTTCATCTTTTGACGACTGGAACTGCTGCACAGGGGCCTGTGAGGCCTCTTTTCCGGAACCTTTGCCGCTACCTTGGGAAGTTTTCATCGCTTGTTCCCCAGCAAGCGTTGCTGAGGACTGTTGCTCCAACTTCCCCATCGATCGACGATGGCCAGTTTTACCCACCGGGTCCACTGCTGGCGGGGCAGCAAACCCTGGTTTGGCGCCACTTGTCTTCTTGGCCCTGTCCTGTATAGGCGGAGTAACAGGACCGGGCTCAGACCTGGCCACCTGGCTCCCCTTCCGGCGGGCTTTCACCGGGGCCTCTTCGTCCGGAGCAGGGCGACCCTGGGCCAAGCCAGTACCTGGCTTATGCTGCAATTTTGGGTCCACTTTTGCCCCCACCGAGGCCCGTCGGCTGCCACCCGCCACAGGTGAGCCCCCTTCAGAAGTTTCGGCGGGCTCTTGAGCCAGGTAGGAAGTCGATCGACGTCTTTCAATTTCCCGGGCAGTAAACTCGATCACCCGCCCGGGCTTCGTGGAATCCCCATGGCCTCCCCCTAGCACTACCACCGGTGGGCCCCCCGATGGAGCACCAGAGGTCTTGGGCCTGGACCCATCAGTACCTGCCATCTGGGGTTTGGGCATCTTAAAAAAGGACGTCTTTTGTCCTGTCCCCTCTTTGGGTGGGCCCAGCCTTGACCCACCCATCGTAGTTTTTGCTTTATGGGGACAGGAATTAAAATCGTGATTTTCCTCTCCGCAGAGGTTGCACCTTATCGTATGGCTACATCTTGAGGCTATGTGACCTTCTTGGCCACACCTATTGCAGCGAATCACACGCTCCGCGCCGCAGGTCTCCTGGGTGTGGCCAAACCTCAAGCAATTTCGGCAATACATAGGCATTTGAGGATAGAACAGGAAGCCCCGAACTCTCCCGATGGCAAAATTTGGGGGCGGATGGCAAAGACCCCCAATACCACCGGGATCCTTACGGAGCTTGACCCAGAACTTCCTCTTGCCGTTCCAGAACCGCACGGAGTTCAAGATTTTGTTTGCGAATCGCACCTCTTCGCAGTATCGCCGAAGAAAAGTGGCTATATCCTCCGTGGTCACATGAGGGCTGTGCATAGCCACCACCAACGGTATATGTTCCTCACCATAGAGGAACTGGAACGAAAGACCGTCGAGTCGATCGTCCCTCTGGTCCGCACCAGACAAGGTTGCATAGATGTTATCGCAACACGCCGTGGCCGTGAAGGTGACGGTATACAGGCCACGGCTTTCCTGGTCATTTAGACACAGGATGTCCTCCCTATTGAGGCGGAAGTAGTCAAGAAGAATCACCTCCGCAATGAAGCGGAGGTTCTTCAACTGACGATGGCTCTCCGACACCTCTATGCGGATGGTATTTCGCATCGACATTTCCCCAGAGGGGAAAGCCCAGGAGAACGGCATCTTCCACACCCAGGGACTAAGCCCCTTCCCCAATAGCAGCAGGGGCTCGGAATCCCGCTATAAAAGCGGAACCCTTACCCAAGGCAGAGGTCGGGGGTACCCTAGGTGCTTCCGAAGCTACAGGTAACGCTCAACGTACCGAAAATGCCTTCTGAGACACAAGGTCCCAGAGACAGGGGGATCGCAACCCGTTGTCCGTGGACTAAGCCCGCTCCCCAATAGCAGCAAGGGGGTGAAGTCCCTCCGTAAGGAGAGACAATCCCCCAAGGCCGAGAAGCGGGGTACCACAGACACCTTCCGACCAGACCAAATGCAGATACTACACTTGATCTTAGCCAAAAGGCCGAGAAGCGATAACCGTGAAAGGGGCGGGCCCAACAAGGTCCCCTTCATGGGCACTATCACTGCTTGCTGTCAGGGAGGCTGCCAGACAATTTTCCATGCACACTCTGGGCTGGGGGGCAGTCAACCACCAGTACACACAGCAGAACCTAAACCCATACCATTATTGCTAAGCAGCAAGACAGGGGCCCATTGCACTCCCACGGGGCCTTTTTAAATGCAATCCATAACCCGGATTTGCCAGGAACCCTTCTTACTCCTCCTACTTGCATGTGACACTGGGCTTAGGATCTGCATAGGAAACACACACACAAGCACACACCTACCTTTGTTGCCTGCAGATGCCTCCTTGGCTGTCCCCAAACGGTATCAAACCAACACCCACGGGAAGCTGTAAGCATAGAGGACATGCCTGCACCCCATTGGACTTACCTGTGTGGGTTAAACCCGGGTTATTTGACAACCTATGGCGGTGATGGTTCTGCTCAGGCAGAGCAGTGCTGATGCTCCTCATAAAGCTGTCGCTGCTGTGAAGGTTCTAGGTGACATCACAAATCCCTATGGTTACATACACAACAAAGCTGGGTTGTTGTTGTTTACACTCTGCAAGGCCTGTGGAAGTGAGTGACATCATAGCACTGTAGTTCTGAGGGTTCTAGATGGATGCAACAATCTCCTGTTGCTTCTATGAAGGCCATAATAGACGACATCACCAAACAGCTCCATAGTCACATACACAGCAAAGGAGAGATGTTGTTTACACCTAGTGATGTCAGTGGTATTGAGTGACATCACAGCACAGTGCTAAGGCTCCTGGGCCTGGACACAGCAGCGGCTGCAATATCTCAACGGAGAATACGTTTATATATATGTGTGTGTGTGCGCGTATATATATATATATATATATATATATATATATATATATATATATATATATATATTCTCCGCCGAAATCACTTTTAAACCCATTTCCACCTTTTTTTCCCTTCTCTTCCTCTTACTTTTTTTTCACGTTTTTTTACGTTTTTCTCCTTTTCGCCTCTTTTCTGGGCGTATTATTCTTCTTTTTCTTCTTTTTTTTCGTCTAATGCATACCCCATCAGTGCAGCAATGCTTATTCAATACCGCCAGCAGATGGAGACACTGGGGGATAATTTTCTAAGGATTTATACTGATTTTTCCTGTCTGAATTTGTCGCACAGAAAGTTGCAGGCCAAATATGTGTGACATTTCTGCGACTTTAGCTTCTAGAGCATTTTTACAACATTATACATAGGTGCTGAATACATAAAAAGCGACTGTTCAGCGACAGACAAGTCGCATCGGCTGAAAGTAGGCCAGAATGTCAGTCCATGTTGGAGCAGGTTTAGATACAGTCTAAAGTATAGATCTCAAAGTCTGTGCACAGAATTTAGCAAGGGCCTCGCACCTTCTGATGCATCAGGTAGGTGCACAATAGCATAGCCTAACCCTCTGTACTTTGGTCTATATTGATGCGGGACATAGACAGCCAGCTGATGACCAATCCATTAGTGCAATGGATGGCTGGAAGCATTTGTCTTTGCCTTTGCAATACCACAGAAGCAATGCATGGTCAATGTACAGCAATGACACACCTGTGTGAACAGCCAGGAGACCCCCCCCCCCCCCCATGTTATGTTACATAGTTACATAGTTAGTACGGTCGAAAAAAGACATATGTCCATCAAGTTCAACCAGGGAATTAAGGGGTAGGGGTGTGGCGCGATATTGGGGAAGGGATGAGATTTTATATTTCTTCATAAGCATTAATCTTATTTTGTCAATTAGGAACATTCAGCACCCACCCGCTATCAAGGCAGCTGCCTATCATGTCATGCCCTACCTGCACAGGTGTGCTGGCTACTCAAATGATCCAATTAAGGAGGCCATTTAGTCAGCAGCAGCAGAAGTCCTGTGCCTGGACGCTCCAACAGCGGCCAGACACAAGCAGAAGCAGAAGCAGCAGAAGCAGCAGCAGCACCACCTTTTGTTTTTTGGCTGCAGCAGCAGCAAGGCCCACAGGGCTGGCTAGCTGGCTAGCCAGCAAGCAGGTAGCAATGAAAGTAGGAATCTTTCTTTTTAACCCTGTAAGGGGGTGGTGCACTGTACCCGAAGATACTGCCATATCGGGTCAATGCATAGGGCGACGGAAGCAAGCTTCGAAATCGGCCCCCGTTCTCAAAAATCCATTTAATATATGGTCCCCAGATAGGGGACGTATCAGATATTAAACTGATAAGAACAGATACTACACTTGATCTTAGCCAAAAGGCCGAGAAGCGATAACCGTGAAAGGGGCGGGCCCAACAAGGTGCCCTTCATGGGCACTATCACTGCTTGCTGTCAGGGAGGCTGCCAGACAATTTTCCATGCACACTCTGGGCTGGGGGGCAGTCAACCACCAGTACACACAGCAGAACCTAAACCCATACCATTATTGCTAAGCAGCAAGACAGGGGCCCATTGCACTCCCACGGGGCCTTTTTAAATGCAACCCATAACCCGGATTTGCCAGGAACCCTTCTTACTCCTCCTACTTGCATGTGACACTGGGCTTAGGATCTGCATAGGAAACACACACACAAGCACACACCTACCTTTGTTGCCTGCAGATGCCTCCTTGGCTGTCCCCAAACGGTATCAAACCAACACCCACGGGAAGCTGTAAGCATAGAGGACATGCCTGCACCCCATTGGACTTACCTGTGTGGGTTAAACCCGGGTTATTTGACAACCTATGGCGGTGATGGTTCTGCTCAGGCAGAGCAGTGCTGATGCTCCTCATAAAGCTGTCGCTGCTGTGAAGGTTCTAGGTGACATCACAAATCCCTATGGTTACATACACAACAAAGCTGGGTTGTTGTTGTTTACACTCTGCAAGGCCTGTGGAAGTGAGTGACATCATAGCACTGTAGTTCTGAGGGTTCTAGATGGATGCAACAATCTCCTGTTGCTTCTATGAAGGCCATAATAGACGACATCACCAAACAGCTCCATAGTCACATACACAGCAAAGGAGAGATGTTGTTTACACCTAGTGATGTCAGTGGTATTGAGTGACATCACAGCACAGTGCTAAGGCTCCTGGGCCTGGACACAGCAGCGGCTGCAATATCTCAACGGAGAATACGTTTATATATATGTGTGTGTGTGCGCGTATATATATATATATATATATATATATATATATATATATATATATATATATTTCTCCGCCGAAATCACTTTTAAACCCATTTCCACCTTTTTTTCCCTTCTCTTCCTCTTCCTTTTTTTTCACGTTTTTTTTACGTTTTTCTCCTTTTCGCCTCTTTTCTGGGCGTATTATTCTTCTTTTTCTTCTTTTTTTTCGTCTAATGCATACCCCATCAGTGCAGCAATGCTTATTCAATACCGCCAGCAGATGGAGACACTGGGGGATAATTTTCTAAGGATTTATACTGATTTTTCCTGTCTGAATTTGTCGCACAGAAAGTTGCAGGCCAAATATGTGTGACATTTCTGCGACTTTAGCTTCTAGAGCATTTTTACAACATTATACATAGGTGCTGAATACATAAAAAGCGACTGTTCAGCGACAGACAAGTCGCATCGGCTGAAAGTAGGCCAGAATGTCAGTCCATGTTGGAGCAGGTTTAGATACAGTCTAAAGTATAGATCTCAAAGTCTGTGCACAGAATTTAGCAAGGGCCTCGCACCTTCTGATGCATCAGGTAGGTGCACAATAGCATAGCCTAACCCTCTGTACTTTGGTCTATATTGATGCGGGACATAGACAGCCAGCTGATGACCAATCCATTAGTGCAATGGATGGCTGGAAGCATTTGTCTTTGCCTTTGCAATACCACAGAAGCAATGCATGGTCAATGTACAGCAATGACACACCTGTGTGAACAGCCAGGAGACCCCCCCCCCCCCATGTTATGTTACATAGTTACATAGTTAGTACGGTCGAAAAAAGACATATGTCCATCAAGTTCAACCAGGGAATTAAGGGGTAGGGGTGTGGCGCGATATTGGGGAAGGGATGAGATTTTATATTTCTTCATAAGCATTAATCTTATTTTGTCAATTAGGAACATTCAGCACCCACCCGCTATCAAGGCAGCTGCCTATCATGTCATGCCCTACCTGCACAGGTGTGCTGGCTACTCAAATGATCCAATTAAGGAGGCCATTTAGTCAGCAGCAGCAGAAGTCCTGTGCCTGGACGCTCCAACAGCGGCCAGACACAAGCAGAAGCAGAAGCAGCAGAAGCAGCAGCAGCACCACCTTTTGTTTTTTGGCTGCAGCAGCAGCAAGGCCCACAGGGCTGGCTAGCTGGCTAGCCAGCAAGCAGGTAGCAATGAAAGTAGGAATCTTTCTTTTTAACCCTGTAAGGGGGTGGTGCACTGTACCCGAAGATACTGCCATATCGGGTCAATGCATAGGGCGACGGAAGCAAGCTTCGAAATCGGCCCCCGTTCTCAAAAATCCATTTAATATATGGTCCCCAGATAGGGGACGTATCAGATATTAAACTGATAAGAACAGATACTACACTTGATCTTAGCCAAAAGGCCGAGAAGCGATAACCGTGAAAGGGGCGGGCCCAACAAGGTGCCCTTCATGGGCACTATCACTGCTTGCTGTCAGGGAGGCTGCCAGACAATTTTCCATGCACACTCTGGGCTGGGGGGCAGTCAACCACCAGTACACACAGCAGAACCTAAACCCATACCATTATTGCTAAGCAGCAAGACAGGGGCCCATTGCACTCCCATGGGGCCTTTTTAAATGCAATCCATAACCCGGATTTGCCAGGAACCCTTCTTACTCCTCCTACTTGCATGTGACACTGGGCTTAGGATCTGCATAGGAAACACACACACAAGCACACACCTACCTTTGTTGCCTGCAGATGCCTCCTTGGCTGTCCCCAAACGGTATCAAACCAACACCCACGGGAAGCTGTAAGCATAGAGGACATGCCTGCACCCCATTGGACTTACCTGTGTGGGTTAAACCCGGGTTATTTGACAACCTATGGCGGTGATGGTTCTGCTCAGGCAGAGCAGTGCTGATGCTCCTCATAAAGCTGTCGCTGCTGTGAAGGTTCTAGGTGACATCACAAATCCCTATGGTTACATACACAACAAAGCTGGGTTGTTGTTGTTTACACTCTGCAAGGCCTGTGGAAGTGAGTGACATCATAGCACTGTAGTTCTGAGGGTTCTAGATGGATGCAACAATCTCCTGTTGCTTCTATGAAGGCCATAATAGACGACATCACCAAACAGCTCCATAGTCACATACACAGCAAAGGAGAGATGTTGTTTACACCTAGTGATGTCAGTGGTATTGAGTGACATCACAGCACAGTGCTAAGGCTCCTGGGCCTGGACACAGCAGCGGCTGCAATATCTCAACGGAGAATACGTTTATATATATGTGTGTGTGTGCGCGTATATATATATATATATATATATATATATATATATATATATATTTCTCCGCCGAAATCACTTTTAAACCCATTTCCACCTTTTTTTCCCTTCTCTTCCTCTTACTTTTTTTTCACGTTTTTTTACGTTTTTCTCCTTTTCGCCTCTTTTCTGGGCGTATTATTCTTCTTTTTCTTCTTTTTTTTCGTCTAATGCATACCCCATCAGTGCAGCAATGCTTATTCAATACCGCCAGCAGATGGAGACACTGGGGGATAATTTTCTAAGGATTTATACTGATTTTTCCTGTCTGAATTTGTCGCACAGAAAGTTGCAGGCCAAATATGTGTGACATTTCTGCGACTTTAGCTTCTAGAGCATTTTTACAACATTATACATAGGTGCTGAATACATAAAAAGCGACTGTTCAGCGACAGACAAGTCGCATCGGCTGAAAGTAGGCCAGAATGTCAGTCCATGTTGGAGCAGGTTTAGATACAGTCTAAAGTATAGATCTCAAAGTCTGTGCACAGAATTTAGCAAGGGCCTCGCACCTTCTGATGCATCAGGTAGGTGCACAATAGCATAGCCTAACCCTCTGTACTTTGGTCTATATTGATGCGGGACATAGACAGCCAGCTGATGACCAATCCATTAGTGCAATGGATGGCTGGAAGCATTTGTCTTTGCCTTTGCAATACCACAGAAGCAATGCATGGTCAATGTACAGCAATGACACACCTGTGTGAACAGCCAGGAGACCCCCCCCCCCCCCATGTTATGTTACATAGTTGCATAGTTAGTACGGTCGAAAAAAGACATATGTCCATCAAGTTCAACCAGGGAATTAAGGGGTAGGGGTGTGGCGCGATATTGGGGAAGGGATGAGATTTTATATTTCTTCATAAGAATTAATCTTATTTTGTCAATTAGGAACATTCAGCACCCACCCGCTATCAAGGCAGCTGCCTATCATGTCATGCCCTACCTGCACAGGTGTGCTGGCTACTCAAATGATCCAATTAAGGAGGCCATTTAGTCAGCAGCAGCAGAAGTCCTGTGCCTGGACGCTCCAACAGCGGCCAGACACAAGCAGAAGCAGAAGCAGCAGAAGCAGCAGCAGCACCACCTTTTGTTTTTTGGCTGCAGCAGCAGCAAGGCCCACAGGGCTGGCTAGCTGGCTAGCCAGCAAGCAGGTAGCAATGAAAGTAGGAATCTTTCTTTTTAACCCTGTAAGGGGGTGGTGCACTGTACCCGAAGATACTGCCATATCGGGTCAATGCATAGGACGACGGAAGCAAGCTTCGAAATCGGCCCCCGTTCTCAAAAATCCATTTAATATATGGTCCCCAGATAGGGGACGTATCAGATATTAAACTGATAAGAACAGATACTACACTTGATCTTAGCCAAAAGGCCGAGAAGCGATAACCGTGAAAGGGGCGGGCCCAACAAGGTGCCCTTCATGGGCACTATCACTGCTTGCTGTCAGGGAGGCTGCCAGACAATTTTCCATGCACACTCTGGGCTGGGGGGCAGTCAACCACCAGTACACACAGCAGAACCTAAACCCATACCATTATTGCTAAGCAGCAAGACAGGGGCCCATTGCACTCCCACGGGGCCTTTTTAAATGCAATCCATAACCCGGATTTGCCAGGAACCCTTCTTACTCCTCCTACTTGCATGTGACACTGGGCTTAGGATCTGCATAGGAAACACACACACAAGCACACACCTACCTTTGTTGCCTGCAGATGCCTCCTTGGCTGTCCCCAAACGGTATCAAACCAACACCCACGGGAAGCTGTAAGCATAGAGGACATGCCTGCACCCCATTGGACTTACCTGTGTGGGTTAAACCCGGGTTATTTGACAACCTATGGCGGTGATGGTTCTGCTCAGGCAGAGCAGTGCTGATGCTCCTCATAAAGCTGTCGCTGCTGTGAAGGTTCTAGGTGACATCACAAATCCCTATGGTTACATACACAACAAAGCTGGGTTGTTGTTGTTTACACTCTGCAAGGCCTGTGGAAGTGAGTGACATCATAGCACTGTAGTTCTGAGGGTTCTAGATGGATGCAACAATCTCCTGTTGCTTCTATGAAGGCCATAATAGACGACATCACCAAACAGCTCCATAGTCACATACACAGCAAAGGAGAGATGTTGTTTACACCTAGTGATGTCAGTGGTATTGAGTGACATCACAGCACAGTGCTAAGGCTCCTGGGCCTGGACACAGCAGCGGCTGCAATATCTCAACGGAGAATACGTTTATATATATGTGTGTGTGTGCGCGTATATATATATATATATATATATATATATATATATATATATATATATATATTTCTCCGCCGAAATCACTTTTAAACCCATTTCCACCTTTTTTTCCCTTCTCTTCCTCTTACTTTTTTTTCACGTTTTTTTACGTTTTTCTCCTTTTCGCCTCTTTTCTGGGCGTATTATTCTTCTTTTTCTTCTTTTTTTTCGTCTAATGCATACCCCATCAGTGCAGCAATGCTTATTCAATACCGCCAGCAGATGGAGACACTGGGGGATAATTTTCTAAGGATTTATACTGATTTTTCCTGTCTGAATTTGTCGCACAGAAAGTTGCAGGCCAAATATGTGTGACATTTCTGCGACTTTAGCTTCTAGAGCATTTTTACAACATTATACATAGGTGCTGAATACATAAAAAGCGACTGTTCAGCGACAGACAAGTCGCATCGGCTGAAAGTAGGCCAGAATGTCAGTCCATGTTGGAGCAGGTTTAGATACAGTCTAAAGTATAGATCTCAAAGTCTGTGCACAGAATTTAGCAAGGGCCTCGCACCTTCTGATGCATCAGGTAGGTGCACAATAGCATAGCCTAACCCTCTGTACTTTGGTCTATATTGATGCGGGACATAGACAGCCAGCTGATGACCAATCCATTAGTGCAATGGATGGCTGGAAGCATTTGTCTTTGCCTTTGCAATACCACAGAAGCAATGCATGGTCAATGTACAGCAATGACACACCTGTGTGAACAGCCAGGAGACCCCCCCCCCCCCCCCATGTTATGTTACATAGTTACATAGTTAGTACGGTCGAAAAAAGACATATGTCCATCAAGTTCAACCAGGGAATTAAGGGGTAGGGGTGTGGCGCGATATTGGGGAAGGGATGAGATTTTATATTTCTTCATAAGCATTAATCTTATTTTGTCAATTAGGAACATTCAGCACCCACCCGCTATCAAGGCAGCTGCCTATCATGTCATGCCCTACCTGCACAGGTGTGCTGGCTACTCAAATGATCCAATTAAGGAGGCCATTTAGTCAGCAGCAGCAGAAGTCCTGTGCCTGGACGCTCCAACAGCGGCCAGACACAAGCAGAAGCAGCACCACCTTTTGTTTTTTGGCTGCAGCAGCAGCAAGGCCCACAGGGCTGGCTAGCTGGCTAGCCAGCAAGCAGGTAGCAATGAAAGTAGGAATCTTTCTTTTTAACCCTGTAAGGGGGTGGTGCACTGTACCCGAAGATACTGCCATATCGGGTCAATGCATAGGGCGACGGAAGCAAGCTTCGAAATCGGCCCCCGTTCTCAAAAATCCATTTAATATATGGTCCCCAGATAGCGGACGTATCAGATATTAAACTGATAAGAACAGATACTACACTTGATCTTAGCCAAAAGGCCGAGAAGCGATAACCGTGAAAGGGGCGGGCCCAACAAGGTGCCCTTCATGGGCACTATCACTGCTTGCTGTCAGGGAGGCTGCCAGACAATTTTCCATGCACACTCTGGGCTGGGGGGCAGTCAACCACCAGTACACACAGCAGAACCTAAACCCATACCATTATTGCTAAGCAGCAAGACAGGGGCCCATTGCACTCCCACGGGGCCTTTTTAAATGCAATCCATAACCCGGATTTGCCAGGAACCCTTCTTACTCCTCCTACTTGCATGTGACACTGGGCTTAGGATCTGCATAGGAAACACACACACAAGCACACACCTACCTTTGTTGCCTGCAGATGCCTCCTTGGCTGTCCCCAAACGGTATCAAACCAACACCCACGGGAAGCTGTAAGCATAGAGGACATGCCTGCACCCCATTGGACTTACCTGTGTGGGTTAAACCCGGGTTATTTGACAACCTATGGCGGTGATGGTTCTGCTCAGGCAGAGCAGTGCTGATGCTCCTCATAAAGCTGTCGCTGCTGTGAAGGTTCTAGGTGACATCACAAATCCCTATGGTTACATACACAACAAAGCTGGGTTGTTGTTGTTTACACTCTGCAAGGCCTGTGGAAGTGAGTGACATCATAGCACTGTAGTTCTGAGGGTTCTAGATGGATGCAACAATCTCCTGTTGCTTCTATGAAGGCCATAATAGACGACATCACCAAACAGCTCCATAGTCACATACACAGCAAAGGAGAGATGTTGTTTACACCTAGTGATGTCAGTGGTATTGAGTGACATCACAGCACAGTGCTAAGGCTCCTGGGCCTGGACACAGCAGCGGCTGCAATATCTCAACGGAGAATACGTTTATATATATGTGTGTGTGTGCGCGTATATATATATATATATATATATATATATATATATATATATTCTCCGCCGAAATCACTTTTAAACCCATTTCCACCTTTTTTTCCCTTCTCTTCCTCTTACTTTTTTTTCACGTTTTTTTACGTTTTTCTCCTTTTCGCCTCTTTTCTGGGCGTATTATTCTTCTTTTTCTTCTTTTTTTCGTCTAATGCATACCCCATCAGTGCAGCAATGCTTATTCAATACCGCCAGCAGATGGAGACACTGGGGGATAATTTTCTAAGGATTTATACTGATTTTTCCTGTCTGAATTTGTCGCACAGAAAGTTGCAGGCCAAATATGTGTGACATTTCTGCGACTTTAGCTTCTAGAGCATTTTTACAACATTATACATAGGTGCTGAATACATAAAAAGCGACTGTTCAGCGACAGACAAGTCGCATCGGCTGAAAGTAGGCCAGAATGTCAGTCCATGTTGGAGCAGGTTTAGATACAGTCTAAAGTATAGATCTCAAAGTCTGTGCACAGAATTTAGCAAGGGCCTCGCACCTTCTGATGCATCAGGTAGGTGCACAATAGCATAGCCTAACCCTCTGTACTTTGGTCTATATTGATGCGGGACATAGACAGCCAGCTGATGACCAATCCATTAGTGCAATGGATGGCTGGAAGCATTTGTCTTTGCCTTTGCAATACCACAGAAGCAATGCATGGTCAATGTACAGCAATGACACACCTGTGTGAACAGCCAGGAGACCCCCCCCCCCCATGTTATGTTACATAGTTACATAGTTAGTACGGTCGAAAAAAGACATATGTCCATCAAGTTCAACCAGGGAATTAAGGGGTAGGGGTGTGGCGCGATATTGGGGAAGGGATGAGATTTTATATTTCTTCATAAGCATTAATCTTATTTTGTCAATTAGGAACATTCAGCACCCACCCGCTATCAAGGCAGCTGCCTATCATGTCATGCCCTACCTGCACAGGTGTGCTGGCTACTCAAATGATCCAATTAAGGAGGCCATTTAGTCAGCAGCAGCAGAAGTCCTGTGCCTGGACGCTCCAACAGCGGCCAGACACAAGCAGAAGCAGAAGCAGCAGAAGCAGCAGCAGCACCACCTTTTGTTTTTTGGCTGCAGCAGCAGCAAGGCCCACAGGGCTGGCTAGCTGGCTAGCCAGCAAGCAGGTAGCAATGAAAGTAGGAATCTTTCTTTTTAACCCTGTAAGGGGGTGGTGCACTGTACCCGAAGATACTGCCATATCGGGTCAATGCATAGGGCGACGGAAGCAAGCTTCGAAATCGGCCCCCGTTCTCAAAAATCCATTTAATATATGGTCCCCAGATAGGGGACGTATCAGATATTAAACTGATAAGAACAGATACTACACTTGATCTTAGCCAAAAGGCCGAGAAGCGATAACCGTGAAAGGGGCGGGCCCAACAAGGTGCCCTTCATGGGCACTATCACTGCTTGCTGTCAGGGAGGCTGCCAGACAATTTTCCATGCACACTCTGGGCTGGGGGGCAGTCAACCACCAGTACACACAGCAGAACCTAAACCCATACCATTATTGCTAAGCAGCAAGACAGGGGCCCATTGCACTCCCACGGGGCCTTTTTAAATGCAATCCATAACCCGGATTTGCCAGGAACCCTTCTTACTCCTCCTACTTGCATGTGACACTGGGCTTAGGATCTGCATAGGAAACACACACACAAGCACACACCTACCTTTGTTGCCTGCAGATGCCTCCTTGGCTGTCCCCAAACGGTATCAAACCAACACCCACGGGAAGCTGTAAGCATAGAGGACATGCCTGCACCCCATTGGACTTACCTGTGTGGGTTAAACCCGGGTTATTTGACAACCTATGGCGGTGATGGTTCTGCTCAGGCAGAGCAGTGCTGATGCTCCTCATAAAGCTGTCGCTGCTGTGAAGGTTCTAGGTGACATCACAAATCCCTATGGTTACATACACAACAAAGCTGGGTTGTTGTTGTTTACACTCTGCAAGGCCTGTGGAAGTGAGTGACATCATAGCACTGTAGTTCTGAGGGTTCTAGATGGATGCAACAATCTCCTGTTGCTTCTATGAAGGCCATAATAGACGACATCACCAAACAGCTCCATAGTCACATACACAGCAAAGGAGAGATGTTGTTTACACCTAGTGATGTCAGTGGTATTGAGTGACATCACAGCACAGTGCTAAGGCTCCTGGGCCTGGACACAGCAGCGGCTGCAATATCTCAACGGAGAATACGTTTATATATATGTGTGTGTGTGCGCGTATATATATATATATATATATATATATATATATATATATATATATATATTTCTCCGCCGAAATCACTTTTAAACCCATTTCCACCTTTTTTTCCCTTCTCTTCCTCTTACTTTTTTTTCACGTTTTTTTACGTTTTTCTCCTTTTCGCCTCTTTTCTGGGCGTATTATTCTTCTTTTTCTTCTTTTTTTTCGTCTAATGCATACCCCATCAGTGCAGCAAAGCTTATTCAATACCGCCAGCAGATGGAGACACTGGGGGATAATTTTCTAAGGATTTATACTGATTTTTCCTGTCTGAATTTGTCGCACAGAAAGTTGCAGGCCAAATATGTGTGACATTTCTGCGACTTTAGCTTCTAGAGCATTTTTACAACATTATACATAGGTGCTGAATACATAAAAAGCGACTGTTCAGCGACAGACAAGTCGCATCGGCTGAAAGTAGGCCAGAATGTCAGTCCATGTTGGAGCAGGTTTAGATACAGTCTAAAGTATAGATCTCAAAGTCTGTGCACAGAATTTAGCAAGGGCCTCGCACCTTCTGATGCATCAGGTAGGTGCACAATAGCATAGCCTAACCCTCTGTACTTTGGTCTATATTGATGCGGGACATAGACAGCCAGCTGATGACCAATCCATTAGTGCAATGGATGGCTGGAAGCATTTGTCTTTGCCTTTGCAATACCACAGAAGCAATGCATGGTCAATGTACAGCAATGACACACCTGTGTGAACAGCCAGGAGACCCCCCCCCCCCCCATGTTATGTTACATAGTTACATAGTTAGTACGGTCGAAAAAAGACATATGTCCATCAAGTTCAACCAGGGAATTAAGGGGTAGGGGTGTGGCGCGATATTGGGGAAGGGATGAGATTTTATATTTCTTCATAAGCATTAATCTTATTTTGTCAATTAGGAACATTCAGCACCCACCCGCTATCAAGGCAGCTGCCTATCATGTCATGCCCTACCTGCACAGGTGTGCTGGCTACTCAAATGATCCAATTAAGGAGGCCATTTAGTCAGCAGCAGCAGAAGTCCTGTGCCTGGACGCTCCAACAGCGGCCAGACACAAGCAGAAGCAGAAGCAGCAGAAGCAGCAGCAGCACCACCTTTTGTTTTTTGGCTGCAGCAGCAGCAAGGCCCACAGGGCTGGCTAGCTGGCTAGCCAGCAAGCAGGTAGCAATGAAAGTAGGAATCTTTCTTTTTAACCCTGTAAGGGGGTGGTGCACTGTACCCGAAGATACTGCCATATCGGGTCAATGCATAGGGCGACGGAAGCAAGCTTCGAAATCGGCCCCCGTTCTCAAAAATCCATTTAATATATGGTCCCCAGATAGGGGACGTATCAGATATTAAACTGATAAGAACAGATACTACACTTGATCTTAGCCAAAAGGCCGAGAAGCGATAACCGTGAAAGGGGCGGGCCCAACAAGGTGCCCTTCATGGGCACTATCACTGCTTGCTGTCAGGGAGGCTGCCAGACAATTTTCCATGCACACTCTGGGCTGGGGGGCAGTCAACCACCAGTACACACAGCAGAACCTAAACCCATACCATTATTGCTAAGCAGCAAGACAGGGGCCCATTGCACTCCCACGGGGCCTTTTTAAATGCAATCCATAACCCGGATTTGCCAGGAACCCTTCTTACTCCTCCTACTTGCATGTGACACTGGGCTTAGGATCTGCATAGGAAACACACACACAAGCACACACCTACCTTTGTTGCCTGCAGATGCCTCCTTGGCTGTCCCCAAACGGTATCAAACCAACACCCACGGGAAGCTGTAAGCATAGAGGACATGCCTGCACCCCATTGGACTTACCTGTGTGGGTTAAACCCGGGTTATTTGACAACCTATGGTGGTGATGGTTCTGCTCAGGCAGAGCAGTGCTGATGCTCCTCATAAAGCTGTCGCTGCTGTGAAGGTTCTAGGTGACATCACAAATCCCTATGGTTACATACACAACAAAGCTGGGTTGTTGTTGTTTACACTCTGCAAGGCCTGTGGAAGTGAGTGACATCATAGCACTGTAGTTCTGAGGGTTCTAGATGGATGCAACAATCTCCTGTTGCTTCTATGAAGGCCATAATAGACGACATCACCAAACAGCTCCATAGTCACATACACAGCAAAGGAGAGATGTTGTTTACACCTAGTGATGTCAGTGGTATTGAGTGACATCACAGCACAGTGCTAAGGCTCCTGGGCCTGGACACAGCAGCGGCTGCAATATCTCAACGGAGAATACGTTTATATATATGTGTGTGTGTGCGCGTATATATATATATATATATATATATATATATATATATATATATATTTCTCCGCCAAAATCACTTTTAAACCCATTTCCACCTTTTTTTCCCTTCTCTTCCTCTTACTTTTTTTTCACGTTTTTTTACGTTTTTCTCCTTTTCGCCTCTTTTCTGGGCGTATTATTCTTCTTTTTCTTCTTTTTTTTCGTCTAATGCATACCCCATCAGTGCAGCAATGCTTATTCAATACCGCCAGCAGATGGAGACACTGGGGGATAATTTTCTAAGGATTTATACTGATTTTTCCTGTCTGAATTTGTCGCACAGAAAGTTGCAGGCCAAATATGTGTGACATTTCTGCGACTTTAGCTTCTAGAGCATTTTTACAACATTATACATAGGTGCTGAATACATAAAAAGCGACTGTTCAGCGACAGACAAGTCGCATCGGCTGAAAGTAGGCCAGAATGTCAGTCCATGTTGGAGCAGGTTTAGATACAGTCTAAAGTATAGATCTCAAAGTCTGTGCACAGAATTTAGCAAGGGCCTCGCACCTTCTGATGCATCAGGTAGGTGCACAATAGCATAGCCTAACCCTCTGTACTTTGGTCTATATTGATGCGGGACATAGACAGCCAGCTGATGACCAATCCATTAGTGCAATGGATGGCTGGAAGCATTTGTCTTTGCCTTTGCAATACCACAGAAGCAATGCATGGTCAATGTACAGCAATGACACACCTGTGTGAACAGCCAGGAGACCCCCCCCCCCCCCATGTTATGTTACATAGTTACATAGTTAGTACGGTCGAAAAAAGACATATGTCCATCAAGTTCAACCAGGGAATTAAGGGGTAGGGGTGTGGCGCGATATTGGGGAAGGGATGAGATTTTATATTTCTTCATAAGCATTAATCTTATTTTGTCAATTAGGAACATTCAGCACCCACCCGCTATCAAGGCAGCTGCCTATCATGTCATGCCCTACCTGCACAGGTGTGCTGGCTACTCAAATGATCCAATTAAGGAGGCCATTTAGTCAGCAGCAGCAGAAGTCCTGTGCCTGGACGCTCCAACAGCGGCCAGACACAAGCAGAAGCAGAAGCAGCAGAAGCAGCAGCAGCACCACCTTTTGTTTTTTGGCTGCAGCAGCAGCAAGGCCCACAGGGCTGGCTAGCTGGCTAGCCAGCAAGCAGGTAGCAATGAAAGTAGGAATCTTTCTTTTTAACCCTGTAAGGGGGTGGTGCACTGTACCCGAAGATACTGCCATATCGGGTCAATGCATAGGGCGACGGAAGCAAGCTTCGAAATCGGCCCCCGTTCTCAAAAATCCATTTAATATATGGTCCCCAGATAGGGGACGTATCAGATATTAAACTGATAAGAACAGATACTACACTTGATCTTAGCCAAAAGGCCGAGAAGCGATAACCGTGAAAGGGGCGGGCCCAACAAGGTGCCCTTCATGGGCACTATCACTGCTTGCTGTCAGGGAGGCTGCCAGACAATTTTCCATGCACACTCTGGGCTGGGGGGCAGTCAACCACCAGTACACACAGCAGAACCTAAACCCATACCATTATTGCTAAGCAGCAAAACAGGGGCCCATTGCACTCCCACGGGGCCTTTTTAAATGCAATCCATAACCCGGATTTGCCAGGAACCCTTCTTACTCCTCCTACTTGCATGTGACACTGGGCTTAGGATCTGCATAGGAAACACACACACAAGCACACACCTACCTTTGTTGCCTGCAGATGCCTCCTTGGCTGTCCCCAAACGGTATCAAACCAACACCCACGGGAAGCTGTAAGCATAGAGGACATGCCTGCACCCCATTGGACTTACCTGTGTGGGTTAAACCCGGGTTATTTGACAACCTATGGCGGTGATGGTTCTGCTCAGGCAGAGCAGTGCTGATGCTCCTCATAAAGCTGTCGCTGCTGTGAAGGTTCTAGGTGACATCACAAATCCCTATGGTTACATACACAACAAAGCTGGGTTGTTGTTGTTTACACTCTGCAAGGCCTGTGGAAGTGAGTGACATCATAGCACTGTAGTTCTGAGGGTTCTAGATGGATGCAACAATCTCCTGTTGCTTCTATGAAGGCCATAATAGACGACATCACCAAACAGCTCCATAGTCACATACACAGCAAAGGAGAGATGTTGTTTACACCTAGTGATGTCAGTGGTATTGAGTGACATCACAGCACAGTGCTAAGGCTCCTGGGCCTGGACACAGCAGCGGCTGCAATATCTCAACGGAGAATACGTTTATATATATGTGTGTGTGTGCGCGTATATATATATATATATATATATATATATATATATATATATATTTCTCCGCCGAAATCACTTTTAAACCCATTTCCACCTTTTTTTCCCTTCTCTTCCTCTTACTTTTTTTTCACGTTTTTTTTACGTTTTTCTCCTTTTCACCTCTTTTCTGGGCGTATTATTCTTCTTTTTCTTCTTTTTTTTCGTCTAATGCATACCCCATCAGTGCAGCAATGCTTATTCAATACCGCCAGCAGATGGAGACACTGGGGGATAATTTTCTAAGGATTTATACTGATTTTTCCTGTCTGAATTTGTCGCACAGAAAGTTGCAGGCCAAATATGTGTGACATTTCTGCGACTTTAGCTTCTAGAGCATTTTTACAACATTATACATAGGTGCTGAATACATAAAAAGCGACTGTTCAGCGACAGACAAGTCGCATCGGCTGAAAGTAGGCCAGAATGTCAGTCCATGTTGGAGCAGGTTTAGATACAGTCTAAAGTATAGATCTCAAAGTCTGTGCACAGAATTTAGCAAGGGCCTCGCACCTTCTGATGCATCAGGTAGGTGCACAATAGCATAGCCTAACCCTCTGTACTTTGGTCTATATTGATGCGGGACATAGACAGCCAGCTGATGACCAATCCATTAGTGCAATGGATGGCTTTGTCTTTGCCTTTGCAATACCACAGAAGCAATGCATGGTCAATGTACAGCAATGACACACCTGTGTGAACAGCCAGGAGACCCCCCCCCATGTTATGTTACATAGTTACATAGTTAGTACGGTCGAAAAAAGACATATGTCCATCAAGTTCAACCAGGGAATTAAGGGGTAGGGGTGTGGCGCGATATTGGGGAAGGGATGAGATTTTATATTTCTTCATAAGCATTAATCTTATTTTGTCAATTAGGAACATTCAGCACCCACCCGCTATCAAGGCAGCTGCCTATCATGTCATGCCCTACCTGCACAGGTGTGCTGGCTACTCAAATGATCCAATTAAGGAGGCCATTTAGTCAGCAGCAGCAGAAGTCCTGTGCCTGGACGCTCCAACAGCGGCCAGACACAAGCAGAAGCAGAAGCAGCAGAAGCACCACCTTTTGTTTTTTGGCTGCAGCAGCAGCAAGGCCCACAGGGCTGGCTAGCTGGCTAGCCAGCAAGCAGGTAGCAATGAAAGTAGGAATCTTTCTTTTTAACCCTGTAAGGGGGTGGTGCACTGTACCCGAAGATACTGCCATATCGGGTCAATGCATAGGGCGACGGAAGCAAGCTTCGAAATCGGCCCCCGTTCTCAAAAATCCATTTAATATATGGTCCCCAGATAGGGGACGTATCAGATATTAAACTGATAAGAACAGATACTACACTTGATCTTAGCCAAAAGGCCGAGAAGCGATAACCGTGAAAGGGGCGGGCCCAACAAGGTGCCCTTCATGGGCACTATCACTGCTTGCTGTCAGGGAGGCTGCCAGACAATTTTCCATGCACACTCTGGGCTGGGGGGCAGTCAACCACCAGTACACACAGCAGAACCTAAACCCATACCATTATTGCTAAGCAGCAAGACAGGGGCCCATTGCACTCCCACGGGGCCTTTTTAAATGCAATCCATAACCCGGATTTGCCAGGAACCCTTCTTACTCCTCCTACTTGCATGTGACACTGGGCTTAGGATCTGCATAGGAAACACACACACAAGCACACACCTACCTTTGTTGCCTGCAGATGCCTCCTTGGCTGTCCCCAAACGGTATCAAACCAACACCCACGGGAAGCTGTAAGCATAGAGGACATGCCTGCACCCCATTGGACTTACCTGTGTGGGTTAAACCCGGGTTATTTGACAACCTATGGCGGTGATGGTTCTGCTCAGGCAGAGCAGTGCTGATGCTCCTCATAAAGCTGTCGCTGCTGTGAAGGTTCTAGGTGACATCACAAATCCCTATGGTTACATACACAACAAAGCTGGGTTGTTGTTGTTTACACTCTGCAAGGCCTGTGGAAGTGAGTGACATCATAGCACTGTAGTTCTGAGGGTTCTAGATGGATGCAACAATCTCCTGTTGCTTCTATGAAGGCCATAATAGACGACATCACCAAACAGCTCCATAGTCACATACACAGCAAAGGAGAGATGTTGTTTACACCTAGTGATGTCAGTGGTATTGAGTGACATCACAGCACAGTGCTAAGGCTCCTGGGCCTGGACACAGCAGCGGCTGCAATATCTCAACGGAGAATATGTTTATATATATGTGTGTGTGTGCGCGTATATATATATATATATATATATATATATATATATATATATATATATATATTTCTCCGCCGAAATCACTTTTAAACCCATTTCCACCTTTTTTTCCCTTCTCTTCCTCTTACTTTTTTTTCACGTTTTTTTACGTTTTTCTCCTTTTCGCCTCTTTTCTGGGCGTATTATTCTTCTTTTTCTTCTTTTTTTTCGTCTAATGCATACCCCATCAGTGCAGCAATGCTTATTCAATACCGCCAGCAGATGGAGACACTGGGGGATAATTTTCTAAGGATTTATACTGATTTTTCCTGTCTGAATTTGTCGCACAGAAAGTTGCAGGCCAAATATGTGTGACATTTCTGCGACTTTAGCTTCTAGAGCATTTTTACAACATTATACATAGGTGCTGAATACATAAAAAGCGACTGTTCAGCGACAGACAAGTCGCATCGGCTGAAAGTAGGCCAGAATGTCAGTCCATGTTGGAGCAGGTTTAGATACAGTCTAAAGTATAGATCTCAAAGTCTGTGCACAGAATTTAGCAAGGGCCTCGCACCTTCTGATGCATCAGGTAGGTGCACAATAGCATAGCCTAACCCTCTGTACTTTGGTCTATATTGATGCGGGACATAGACAGCCAGCTGATGACCAATCCATTAGTGCAATGGATGGCTGGAAGCATTTGTCTTTGCCTTTGCAATACCACAGAAGCAATGCATGGTCAATGTACAGCAATGACACACCTGTGTGAACAGCCAGGAGACCCCCCCCCCCCATGTTATGTTACATAGTTACATAGTTAGTACGGTCGAAAAAAGACATATGTCCATCAAGTTCAACCAGGGAATTAAGGGGTAGGGGTGTGGTGCGATATTGGGGAAGGGATGAGATTTTATATTTCTTCATAAGCATTAATCTTATTTTGTCAATTAGGAACATTCAGCACCCACCCGCTATCAAGGCAGCTGCCTATCATGTCATGCCCTACCTGCACAGGTGTGCTGGCTACTCAAATGATCCAATTAAGGAGGCCATTTAGTCAGCAGCAGCAGAAGTCCTGTGCCTGGACGCTCCAACAGCGGCCAGACACAAGCAGAAGCAGAAGCAGCAGAAGCAGCAGCAGCACCACCTTTTGTTTTTTGGCTGCAGCAGCAGCAAGGCCCACAGGGCTGGCTAGCTGGCTAGCCAGCAAGCAGGTAGCAATGAAAGTAGGAATCTTTCTTTTTAACCCTGTAAGGGGGTGGTGCACTGTACCCGAAGATACTGCCATATCGGGTCAATGCATAGGGCGACGGAAGCAAGCTTCGAAATCGGCCCCCGTTCTCAAAAATCCAATTAATATATGGTCCCCAGATAGGGGACGTATCAGATATTAAACTGATAAGAACAGATACTACACTTGATCTTAGCCAAAAGGCCGAGAAGCGATAACCGTGAAAGGGGCGGGCCCAACAAGGTGCCCTTCATGGGCACTATCACTGCTTGCTGTCAGGGAGGCTGCCAGACAATTTTCCATGCACACTCTGGGCTGGGGGGCAGTCAACCACCAGTACACACAGCAGAACCTAAACCCATACCATTATTGCTAAGCAGCAAGACAGGGGCCCATTGCACTCCCACGGGGCCTTTTTAAATGCAATCCATAACCCGGATTTGCCAGGAACCCTTCTTACTCCTCCTACTTGCATGTGACACTGGGCTTAGGATCTGCATAGGAAACACACACACAAGCACACACCTACCTTTGTTGCCTGCAGATGCCTCCTTGGCTGTCCCCAAACGGTATCAAACCAACACCCACGGGAAGCTGTAAGCATAGAGGACATGCCTGCACCCCATTGGACTTACCTGTGTGGGTTAAACCCGGGTTATTTGACAACCTATGGCGGTGATGGTTCTGCTCAGGCAGAGCAGTGCTGATGCTCCTCATAAAGCTGTCGCTGCTGTGAAGGTTCTAGGTGACATCACAAATCCCTATGGTTACATACACAACAAAGCTGGGTTGTTGTTGTTTACACTCTGCAAGGCCTGTGGAAGTGAGTGACATCATAGCACTGTAGTTCTGAGGGTTCTAGATGGATGCAACAATCTCCTGTTGCTTCTATGAAGGCCATAATAGACGACATCACCAAACAGCTCCATAGTCACATACACAGCAAAGGAGAGATGTTGTTTACACCTAGTGATGTCAGTGGTATTGAGTGACATCACAGCACAGTGCTAAGGCTCCTGGGCCTGGACACAGCAGCGGCTGCAATATCTCAACGGAGAATACGTTTATATATATGTGTGTGTGTGCGCGTATATATATATATATATATATATATATATATATTTCTCCGCCGAAATCACTTTTAAACCCATTTCCACCTTTTTTTCCCTTCTCTTCCTCTTACTTTTTTTTCACGTTTTTTACGTTTTTCTCCTTTTCGCCTCTTTTCTGGGCGTATTATTCTTCTTTTTCTTCTTTTTTTTCGTCTAATGCTTACCCCATCAGTGCAGCAATGCTTATTCAATACCGCCAGCAGATGGAGACACTGGGGGATAATTTTCTAAGGATTTATACTGATTTTTCCTGTCTGAATTTGTCGCACAGAAAGTTGCAGGCCAAATATGTGTGACATTTCTGCGACTTTAGCTTCTAGAGCATTTTTACAACATTATACATAGGTGCTGAATACATAAAAAGCGACTGTTCAGCGACAGACAAGTCGCATCGGCTGAAAGTAGGCCAGAATGTCAGTCCATGTTGGAGCAGGTTTAGATACAGTCTAAAGTATAGATCTCAAAGTCTGTGCACAGAATTTAGCAAGGGCCTCGCACCTTCTGATGCATCAGGTAGGTGCACAATAGCATAGCCTAACCCTCTGTACTTTGGTCTATATTGATGCGGGACATAGACAGCCAGCTGATGACCAATCCATTAGTGCAATGGATGGCTGGAAGCATTTGTCTTTGCCTTTGCAATACCACAGAAGCAATGCATGGTCAATGTACAGCAATGACACACCTGTGTGAACAGCCAGGAGACCCCCCCCCCCCCCCCCCCCATGTTATGTTACATAGTTACATAGTTAGTACGGTCGAAAAAAGACATATGTCCATCAAGTTCAACCAGGGAATTAAGGGGTAGGGGTGTGGCGCGATATTGGGGAAGGGATGAGATTTTATATTTCTTCATAAGCATTAATCTTATTTTGTCAATTAGGAACATTCAGCACCCACCCGCTATCAAGGCAGCTGCCTATCATGTCATGCCCTACCTGCACAGGTGTGCTGGCTACTCAAATGATCCAATTAAGGAGGCCATTTAGTCAGCAGCAGCAGAAGTCCTGTGCCTGGACGCTCCAACAGCGGCCAGACACAAGCAGAAGCAGAAGCAGCAGAAGCAGCAGCAGCACCACCTTTTGTTTTTTGGCTGCAGCAGCAGCAAGGCCCACAGGGCTGGCTAGCTGGCTAGCCAGCAAGCAGGTAGCAATGAAAGTAGGAATCTTTCTTTTTAACCCTGTAAGGGGGTGGTGCACTGTACCCGAAGATACTGCTATATCGGGTCAATGCATAGGGCGACGGAAGCAAGCTTCGAAATCGGCCCCCGTTCTCAAAAATCCATTTAATATATGGTCCCCAGATAGGGGACGTATCAGATATTAAACTGATAAGAACAGATACTACACTTGATCTTAGCCAAAAGGCCGAGAAGCGATAACCGTGAAAGGGGCGGGCCCAACAAGGTGCCCTTCATGGGCACTATCACTGCTTGCTGTCAGGGAGGCTGCCAGACAATTTTCCATGCACACTCTGGGCTGGGGGGCAGTCAACCACCAGTACACACAGCAGAACCTAAACCCATACCATTATTGCTAAGCAGCAAGACAGGGGCCCATTGCACTCCCACGGGGCCTTTTTAAATGCAATCCATAACCCGGATTTGCCAGGAACCCTTCTTACTCCTCCTACTTGCATGTGACACTGGGCTTAGGATCTGCATAGGAAACACACACACAAGCACACACCTACCTTTGTTGCCTGCAGATGCCTCCTTGGCTGTCCCCAAACGGTATCAAACCAACACCCACGGGAAGCTGTAAGCATAGAGGACATGCCTGCACCCCATTGGACTTACCTGTGTGGGTTAAACCCGGGTTATTTGACAACCTATGGCGGTGATGGTTCTGCTCAGGCAGAGCAGTGCTGATGCTCCTCATAAAGCTGTCGCTGCTGTGAAGGTTCTAGGTGACATCACAAATCCCTATGGTTACATACACAACAAAGCTGGGTTGTTGTTGTTTACACTCTGCAAGGCCTGTGGAAGTGAGTGACATCATAGCACTGTAGTTCTGAGGGTTCTAGATGGATGCAACAATCTCCTGTTGCTTCTATGAAGGCCATAATAGACGACATCACCAAACAGCTCCATAGTCACATACACAGCAAAGGAGAGATGTTGTTTACACCTAGTGATGTCAGTGGTATTGAGTGACATCACAGCACAGTGCTAAGGCTCCTGGGCCTGGACACAGCAGCGGCTGCAATATCTCAACGGAGAATACGTTTATATATATGTGTGTGTGTGCGCGTATATATATATATATATATATATATATATATATATATATATATATTTCTCCGCCGAAATCACTTTTAAACCCATTTCCACCTTTTTTTCCCTTCTCTTCCTCTTACTTTTTTTTCACGTTTTTTTACGTTTTTCTCCTTTTCGCCTCTTTTCTGGGCGTATTATTCTTCTTTTTCTTCTTTTTTTTCGTCTAATGCATACCCCATCAGTGCAGCAATGCTTATTCAATACCGCCAGCAGATGGAGACACTGGGGGATAATTTTCTAAGGATTTATACTGATTTTTCCTGTCTGAATTTGTCGCACAGAAAGTTGCAGGCCAAATATGTGTGACATTTCTGCGACTTTAGCTTCTAGAGCATTTTTACAACATTATACATAGGTGCTGAATACATAAAAAGCGACTGTTCAGCGACAGACAAGTCGCATCGGCTGAAAGTAGGCCAGAATGTCAGTCCATGTTGGAGCAGGTTTAGATACAGTCTAAAGTATAGATCTCAAAGTCTGTGCACAGAATTTAGCAAGGGCCTCGCACCTTCTGATGCATCAGGTAGGTGCACAATAGCATAGCCTAACCCTCTGTACTTTGGTCTATATTGATGCGGGACATAGACAGCCAGCTGATGACCAATCCATTAGTGCAATGGATGGCTGGAAGCATTTGTCTTTGCCTTTGCAATACCACAGAAGCAATGCATGGTCAATGTACAGCAATGACACACCTGTGTGAACAGCCAGGAGACCCCCCCCCCCCCCCATGTTATGTTACATAGTTACATAGTTAGTACGGTCGAAAAAAGACATATGTCCATCAAGTTCAACCAGGGAATTAAGGGGTAGGGGTGTGGCGCGATATTGGGGAAGGGATGAGATTTTATATTTCTTCATAAGCATTAATCTTATTTTGTCAATTAGGAACATTCAGCACCCACCCGCTATCAAGGCAGCTGCCTATCATGTCATGCCCTACCTGCACAGGTGTGCTGGCTACTCAAATGATCCAATTAAGGAGGCCATTTAGTCAGCAGCAGCAGAAGTCCTGTGCCTGGACGCTCCAACAGCGGCCAGACACAAGCAGAAGCAGAAGCAGCAGAAGCAGCAGCAGCACCACCTTTTGTTTTTTGGCTGCAGCAGCAGCAAGGCCCACAGGGCTGGCTAGCTGGCTAGCCAGCAAGCAGGTAGCAATGAAAGTAGGAATCTTTCTTTTTAACCCTGTAAGGGGGTGGTGCACTGTACCCGAAGATACTGCCTATATCGGGTCAATGCATAGGGCGACGGAAGCAAGCTTCGAAATCGGCCCCCGTTCTCAAAAATCCATTTAATATATGGTCCCCAGATAGGGGACGTATCAGATATTAAACTGATAAGAACAGATACTACACTTGATCTTAGCCAAAAGGCCGAGAAGCGATAACCGTGAAAGGGGCGGGCCCAACAAGGTGCCCTTCATGGGCACTATCACTGCTTGCTGTCAGGGAGGCTGCCAGACAATTTTCCATGCACACTCTGGGCTGGGGGGCAGTCAACCACCAGTACACACAGCAGAACCTAAACCCATACCATTATTGCTAAGCAGCAAGACAGGGGCCCATTGCACTCCCACGGGGCCTTTTTAAATGCAATCCATAACCCGGATTTGCCAGGAACCCTTCTTACTCCTCCTACTTGCATGTGACACTGGGCTTAGGATCTGCATAGGAAACACACACACAAGCACACACCTACCTTTGTTGCCTGCAGATGCCTCCTTGGCTGTCCCCAAACGGTATCAAACCAACACCCACGGGAAGCTGTAAGCATAGAGGACATGCCTGCACCCCATTGGACTTACCTGTGTGGGTTAAACCCGGGTTATTTGACAACCTATGGCGGTGATGGTTCTGCTCAGGCAGAGCAGTGCTGATGCTCCTCATAAAGCTGTCGCTGCTGTGAAGGTTCTAGGTGACATCACAAATCCCTATGGTTACATACACAACAAAGCTGGGTTGTTGTTGTTTACACTCTGCAAGGCCTGTGGAAGTGAGTGACATCATAGCACTGTAGTTCTGAGGGTTCTAGATGGATGCAACAATCTCCTGTTGCTTCTATGAAGGCCATAATAGACGACATCACCAAACAGCTCCATAGTCACATACACAGCAAAGGAGAGATGTTGTTTACACCTAGTGATGTCAGTGGTATTGAGTGACATCACAGCACAGTGCTAAGGCTCCTGGGCCTGGACACAGCAGCGGCTGCAATATCTCAACGGAGAATACGTTTATATATATGTGTGTGTGTGCGCGTATATATATATATATATATATATATATATATATATATATATATATATATATATATTTCTCCGCCGAAATCACTTTTAAACCCATTTCCACCTTTTTTTCCCTTCTCTTCCTCTTACTTTTTTTTCACGTTTTTTTACGTTTTTCTCCTTTTCGCCTCTTTTCTGGGCGTATTATTCTTCTTTTTCTTCTTTTTTTTCGTCTAATGCATACCCCATCAGTGCAGCAATGCTTATTCAATACCGCCAGCAGATGGAGACACTGGGGGATAATTTTCTAAGGATTTATACTGATTTTTCCTGTCTGAATTTGTCGCACAGAAAGTTGCAGGCCAAATATGTGTGACATTTCTGCGACTTTAGCTTCTAGAGCATTTTTACAACATTATACATAGGTGCTGAATACATAAAAAGCGACTGTTCAGCGACAGACAAGTCGCATCGGCTGAAAGTAGGCCAGAATGTCAGTCCATGTTGGAGCAGGTTTAGATACAGTCTAAAGTATAGATCTCAAAGTCTGTGCACAGAATTTAGCAAGGGCCTCGCACCTTCTGATGCATCAGGTAGGTGCACAATAGCATAGCCTAACCCTCTGTACTTTGGTCTATATTGATGCGGGACATAGACAGCCAGCTGATGACCAATCCATTAGTGCAATGGATGGCTGGAAGCATTTGTCTTTGCCTTTGCAATACCACAGAAGCAATGCATGGTCAATGTACAGCAATGACACACCTGTGTGAACAGCCAGGAGACCCCCCCCCCCCCCCCCATGTTATGTTACATAGTTACATAGTTAGTACGGTCGAAAAAAGACATATGTCCATCAAGTTCAACCAGGGAATTAAGGGGTAGGGGTGTGGCGCGATATTGGGGAAGGGATGAGATTTTATATTTCTTCATAAGCATTAATCTTATTTTGTCAATTAGGAACATTCAGCACCCACCCGCTATCAAGGCAGCTGCCTATCATGTCATGCCCTACCTGCACAGGTGTGCTGGCTACTCAAATGATCCAATTAAGGAGGCCATTTAGTCAGCAGCAGCAGAAGTCCTGTGCCTGGACGCTCCAACAGCGGCCAGACACAAGCAGAAGCAGAAGCAGCAGAAGCAGCAGCAGCACCTTTTTTGGCTGCAGCAGCAGCAAGGCCCACAGGGCTGGCTAGCTGGCTAGCCAGCAAGCAGGTAGCAATGAAAGTAGGAATCTTTCTTTTTAACCCTGTAAGGGGGTGGTGCACTGTACCCGAAGATACTGCCATATCGGGTCAATGCATAGGGCGACGGAAGCAAGCTTCGAAATCGGCCCCCGTTCTCAAAAATCCATTTAATATATGGTCCCCAGATAGGGGACGTATCAGATATTAAACTGATAAGAACAGATACTACACTTGATCTTAGCCAAAAGGCCGAGAAGCGATAACCGTGAAAGGGGCGGGCCCAACAAGGTGCCCTTCATGGGCACTATCACTGCTTGCTGTCAGGGAGGCTGCCAGACAATTTTCCATGCACACTCTGGGCTGGGGGGCAGTCAACCACCAGTACACACAGCAGAACCTAAACCCATACCATTATTGCTAAGCAGCAAGACAGGGGCCCATTGCACTCCCACGGGGCCTTTTTAAATGCAATCCATAACCCGGATTTGCCAGGAACCCTTCTTACTCCTCCTACTTGCATGTGACACTGGGCTTAGGATCTGCATAGGAAACACACACACAAGCACACACCTACCTTTGTTGCCTGCAGATGCCTCCTTGGCTGTCCCCAAACGGTATCAAACCAACACCCACGGGAAGCTGTAAGCATAGAGGACATGCCTGCACCCCATTGGACTTACCTGTGTGGGTTAAACCCGGGTTATTTGACAACCTATGGCGGTGATGGTTCTGCTCAGGCAGAGCAGTGCTGATGCTCCTCATAAAGCTGTCGCTGCTGTGAAGGTTCTAGGTGACATCACAAATCCCTATGGTTACATACACAACAAAGCTGGGTTGTTGTTGTTTACACTCTGCAAGGCCTGTGGAAGTGAGTGACATCATAGCACTGTAGTTCTGAGGGTTCTAGATGGATGCAACAATCTCCTGTTGCTTCTATGAAGGCCATAATAGACGACATCACCAAACAGCTCCATAGTCACATACACAGCAAAGGAGAGATGTTGTTTACACCTAGTGATGTCAGTGGTATTGAGTGACATCACAGCACAGTGCTAAGGCTCCTGGGCCTGGACACAGCAGCGGCTGCAATATCTCAACGGAGAATACGTTTATATATATGTGTGTGTGTGCGCGTATATATATATATATATATATATATATATATATATATATATATTTCTCCGCCGAAATCACTTTTAAACCCATTTCCACCTTTTTTTCCCTTCTCTTCCTCTTACTTTTTTTTCACGTTTTTTTACGTTTTTCTCCTTTTCGCCTCTTTTCTGGGCGTATTATTCTTCTTTTTCTTCTTTTTTTTCGTCTAATGCATACCCCATCAGTGCAGCAATGCTTATTCAATACCGCCAGCAGATGGAGACACTGGGGGATAATTTTCTAAGGATTTATACTGATTTTTCCTGTCTGAATTTGTCGCACAGAAAGTTGCAGGCCAAATATGTGTGACATTTCTGCGACTTTAGCTTCTAGAGCATTTTTACAACATTATACATAGGTGCTGAATACATAAAAAGCGACTGTTCAGCGACAGACAAGTCGCATCGGCTGAAAGTAGGCCAGAATGTCAGTCCATGTTGGAGCAGGTTTAGATACAGTCTAAAGTATAGATCTCAAAGTCTGTGCACAGAATTTAGCAAGGGCCTCGCACCTTCTGATGCATCAGGTAGGTGCACAATAGCATAGCCTAACCCTCTGTACTTTGGTCTATATTGATGCGGGACATAGACAGCCAGCTGATGACCAATCCATTAGTGCAATGGATGGCTGGAAGCATTTGTCTTTGCCTTTGCAATACCACAGAAGCAATGCATGGTCAATGTACAGCAATGACACACCTGTGTGAACAGCCAGGAGACCCCCCCCCCCCCCATGTTATGTTACATAGTTACATAGTTAGTACGGTCGAAAAAAGACATATGTCCATCAAGTTCAACCAGGGAATTAAGGGGTAGGGGTGTGGCGCGATATTGGGGAAGGGATGAGATTTTATATTTCTTCATAAGCATTAATCTTATTTTGTCAATTAGGAACATTCAGCACCCACCCGCTATCAAGGCAGCTGCCTATCATGTCATGCCCTACCTGCACAGGTGTGCTGGCTACTCAAATGATCCAATTAAGGAGGCCATTTAGTCAGCAGCAGCAGAAGTCCTGTGCCTGGACGCTCCAACAGCGGCCAGACACAAGCAGAAGCAGAAGCAGCAGAAGCAGCAGCAGCACCACCTTTTGTTTTTTGGCTGCAGCAGCAGCAAGGCCCACAGGGCTGGCTAGCTGGCTAGCCAGCAAGCAGGTAGCAATGAAAGTAGGAATCTTTCTTTTTAACCCTGTAAGGGGGTGGTGCACTGTACCCGAAGATACTGCCATATCGGGTCAATGCATAGGGCGACGGAAGCAAGCTTCGAAATCGGCCCCCGTTCTCAAAAATCCATTTAATATATGGTCCCCAGATAGGGGACGTATCAGATATTAAACTGATAAGAACAGATACTACACTTGATCTTAGCCAAAAGGCCGAGAAGCGATAACCGTGAAAGGGGCGGGCCCAACAAGGTGCCCTTCATGGGCACTATCACTGCTTGCTGTCAGGGAGGCTGCCAGACAATTTTCCATGCACACTCTGGGCTGGGGGGCAGTCAACCACCAGTACACACAGCAGAACCTAAACCCATACCATTATTGCTAAGCAGCAAGACAGGGGCCCATTGCACTCCCACGGGGCCTTTTTAAATGCAATCCATAACCCGGATTTGCCAGGAACCCTTCTTACTCCTCCTACTTGCATGTGACACTGGGCTTAGGATCTGCATAGGAAACACACACACAAGCACACACCTACCTTTGTTGCCTGCAGATGCCTCCTTGGCTGTCCCCAAACGGTATCAAACCAACACCCACGGGAAGCTGTAAGCATAGAGGACATGCCTGCACCCCATTGGACTTACCTGTGTGGGTTAAACCCGGGTTATTTGACAACCTATGGCGGTGATGGTTCTGCTCAGGCAGAGCAGTGCTGATGCTCCTCATAAAGCTGTCGCTGCTGTGAAGGTTCTAGGTGACATCACAAATCCCTATGGTTACATACACAACAAAGCTGGGTTGTTGTTGTTTACACTCTGCAAGGCCTGTGGAAGTGAGTGACATCATAGCACTGTAGTTCTGAGGGTTCTAGATGGATGCAACAATCTCCTGTTGCTTCTATGAAGGCCATAATAGACGACATCACCAAACAGCTCCATAGTCACATACACAGCAAAGGAGAGATGTTGTTTACACCTAGTGATGTCAGTGGTATTGAGTGACATCACAGCACAGTGCTAAGGCTCCTGGGCCTGGACACAGCAGCGGCTGCAATATCTCAACGGAGAATACGTTTATATATATGTGTGTGTGTGCGCGTATATATATATATATATATATATATATATATATATATATATTTCTCCGCCGAAATCACTTTTAAACCCATTTCCACCTTTTTTTCCCTTCTCTTCCTCTTACTTTTTTTTCACGTTTTTTTACGTTTTTCTCCTTTTCGCCTCTTTTCTGGGCGTATTATTCTTCTTTTTCTTCTTTTTTTTCGTCTAATGCATACCCCATCAGTGCAGCAATGCTTATTCAATACCGCCAGCAGATGGAGACACTGGGGGATAATTTTCTAAGGATTTATACTGATTTTTCCTGTCTGAATTTGTCGCACAGAAAGTTGCAGGCCAAATATGTGTGACATTTCTGCGACTTTAGCTTCTAGAGCATTTTTACAACATTATACATAGGTGCTGAATACATAAAAAGCGACTGTTCAGCGACAGACAAGTCGCATCGGCTGAAAGTAGGCCAGAATGTCAGTCCATGTTGGAGCAGGTTTAGATACAGTCTAAAGTATAGATCTCAAAGTCTGTGCACAGAATTTAGCAAGGGCCTCGCACCTTCTGATGCATCAGGTAGGTGCACAATAGCATAGCCTAACCCTCTGTACTTTGGTCTATATTGATGCGGGACATAGACAGCCAGCTGATGACCAATCCATTAGTGCAATGGATGGCTGGAAGCATTTGTCTTTGCCTTTGCAATACCACAGAAGCAATGCATGGTCAATGTACAGCAATGACACACCTGTGTGAACAGCCAGGAGACCCCCCCCCCCCCCCCATGTTATGTTACATAGTTACATAGTTAGTACGGTCGAAAAAAGACATATGTCCATCAAGTTCAACCAGGGAATTAAGGGGTAGGGGTGTGGCGCGATATTGGGGAAGGGATGAGATTTTATATTTCTTCATAAGCATTAATCTTATTTTGTCAATTAGGAACATTCAGCACCCACCCGCTATCAAGGCAGCTGCCTATCATGTCATGCCCTACCTGCACAGGTGTGCTGGCTACTCAAATGATCCAATTAAGGAGGCCATTTAGTCAGCAGCAGCAGAAGTCCTGTGCCTGGACGCTCCAACAGCGGCCAG